>NC_051070.1:90786098-91086098 GCF_004664715.2 Peromyscus leucopus | reverse complement strand
AATGAAGCAGTTCTAGAATCAGTTGCTATGATGGACACACACCATCCAGCTATGAAGATACTTATATTATACTAACACACTCTACATTTTAAACAGTAAATTGGGGGGCTGGAGAGATGGCTCAGTAGTTAATAGCACTTGCTGCCCTTCCAGAGGATTCAGGTTCGATTCACAGCACCCGTACGGCAGTTCACAACTCTTGGTAATTCCAATTCTAGTATACACACTGGCTCTTCTGGCCTCTGAGAGCACCAGGAATGCATGAGTTACACAGACATACATATAGTAAAACACATAAATAAAAAAAGACAATAAAATTGTTGAATCAATTGGTAAGTGAATTAAATTTTTAAAATGTTACAAAACAGACAGATGAGCATGTGTCTAATCCCTGAATATGCAAGGGCCAAACACATTGAGGGAATGCAGTGTGGGTGGGGAATGCAGTGTGGGTGGGGAATGCAGTGTGGGTGGGGAATGCAGTGTGAGTGGGGAATGCAGTGTGTTTGGGGAGTGCAATGTGGAGGGGGACTGCAATGTGGGTGGGGAATGCAGTGTGGGTGGGGAATGCAGTGTGGGTGGGGAATGCAGTGTGAGTGGGGAATGCAGTGTGTTTGGGGAGTGCAATGTGGAGGGGGAAGTGCAGTGTGGGCGGGGAATGCAGTGTAGATAGGGAAGTAGTGTGGGTAGGAATGCAGTGTGGGCAGGGAATGCAGTGTGTTTGGGGAGTGCAGTGTGGATAGGGAAAGCTGTCAGATGGTGGAAAAGGAGATGGATGGTGTGAAAAGAGAACAAGAAGCAGCCAGAGATGTCCACTGAGCATGGGGCCGGGCTGTGAGAATTGTGTATAGATGTTGGCTTTCATCTGAACATTAGCAATATTGTCTCAGTATAAACAGCACCTTAAACAAAACCAAAACACAAGGTAAGCAAAACCCACATTCCCTGCTGCAACTATTTGGAGATATGCCAGGATACGCTTCAAGATCAGTGTGTCGCCATCAAGCAGGTTCCTGCTTCTGAAGTACAGCACCTGGGGCATTCTAGCAGAGGACAGAGGCTTCAGGAGGAAAGAGATGACAAAATTAGCCTAGTTTTCTACATCACTAGTTGAATAACATTATCTCTAATGTTGATTCATCTGGTTAACTTAAATTGTTAACTGTGCTCATTTGTAAAAAGGAACAAAACCAAAATACAAACTTTATTATGCTATTAATGCCAATGATATGTAGTGGAATGTTTGGCTTCTCGACCATTACTGATGTGAAATCAGGAGACAGGGAAATGAAAGTGAGGTTCTAAATGAGCACTTCATTTGAAGGAAGGGGTGAAGATAATTCATGAAGGAGGATGTCAGTTCAGAGTTGTTGGAGCATAATAGTTCATCCTGCATGCCTTTGAATGTTGAATGATGGTTGTCCTGGTTGTTTGAATCGACTTGACATAAGCTAGAGTCATCTAGAAAGAGGAACCTCAAATGAGAAAATGGTTCCATCAGGCTGGCCTATAGGCAAGTCTATAGGGCATCTTCTTGACTAATGATTGGTGTGGGAGGGAGTGCCACCCTGGGGCAGGCTGGGTAAACCAGGGAGAGCAAGCCAGTATGCAATGCCCACCCATGTTCTTTGTTCCAGTGTCTGCCTCCAGGTTCCCGAATGAGTTCCTTCCCTGACTTCCCGAGTTGTAAGATGAAATGAACCTTTTCCTTCTCAAGTTGATTTTGGTCATGCTGTTTAAACAAAACAATGTTGTATATCACTACACACATCTACACCTCAACTCAACATGCATGCACAGGTTCTTTTAAGCAACATGTATATATATATTTGCATCTCTGTGTGTATTGTTGCAAAAGAAGAGAAGTTACCGTCAGCACATATTTTGCAGCTGCAATAATTTTCTGAGCAAACATCATTAATTTAGAAGCTAAACAAGGGACAGAAGCTGTTCCCTAGAGATAGAGCATGCCTGCTGAGAATCTGGAAGCTGTCAGGTCCACCTCTGATCTTGTGAAGAAGTAAGGAAGCAATTGCTGAGGTCGCAAAAAGGAACCCAATTCAATTTGTTGATTTCAAATATACAATTCCCTCATTCCCTTCTTGGTTGACCTGACCCAATCAAGGGGTAATTGAATTTTGCTGGGTTTTACTGCATTTTGTCTGTCAATAAAAGGCTTCCATTTTAGAGTAGTTTTTTTCTTAAAAAAAAAAAAATTAGCAGTATACCCATGGAGCCATTTAGAACAGTGCATGGCTCTCCAACTAAACTAAAGGAGTCACCATGAGTATAAGGTTTTGAGTTTTGTTTGGAGGGATTGGAAGAATATTAAATGAACCCATCTCTTCAGCAGTTTGGAAAAAGGCTGTCTGGTATTGCTTTATGAATAATGGTGTTAGTGGGCTGGGAGATGGCTCAGTGGATAAGACACTGCCATGCACACATGAGGACCAGAGTTCTGATCAATAGCGCTCACACAAAATACTGGCCTCTGGGTCCAACTGAAAGTTCCGTCCTCAAAGAGGGTAAAAAAATGATTGAGGAAGATGCCCAACATCAATCTTGAGTCCTACTTGCATGTACAAACTTACACATACACTCCACATGTGAACCCCCACATGTGAACATACATACACAAGTGCATGTGTACAACACATGGACACACATAAAAATAACAGTGTTTGTAATAACAACCAGTAACATTTTTGTACATTGAGTCACTATGCTTTATTCTCACTTGTTTGTCTTAGTGTTACTATCACTATATTACAGATGGGGAAACAGAGGCTTGAAGTGTGTAGTGAGCTAGCTGAGCTCTTGTGTCTCATGGATGGCACAGATGTGTCTTGCATGCAGGTAGGTCAAAAGGACACCATTTGAATAACTGATGCCAGTTTTTGCCTCTCTGCTTGAAAGGTTACCACAAACTTGAATGTCCAGCTGAATGCTTATGTTAAAATGAGCAAGCCAGCTGCTCCACACTATCTCATCCAATAGCAAAAACTCATCAAATAGGTGGAGTTTATGTGGAATAAGATTCTAAGGCATTGTTCATTCTGCTACCACATTGAAGTGTGTGCATTAAAAAATATATACTCAGCCATGCTAGTTGGAACTCTGCACACTGACCAATATAACATCATGAAAACCTTCCTAGATCCCATATCTTACCAGGACTTGTTCTCCTCCCTGTCTCAGAACAAGCAGGGGGCAAGTGATCTGAAATTGTGGTCCTAAGAGTGCTTCTGTGTAGAAAGTGAGGCACTGTGTAGTGTCCAGCACAGGCCCAGCTCTAGGGAGCAATGGACCATGACTGAACTGTGACAAGGCTTTTGAGATCCCTGCAGTGTCTTTCAGCAGGTGGAGCACACACAGGTCTAAGGCCCTACTAATCCAAGAGTGAGGGTCTGAGGGATAGACAGTGAAGCCATTCTCCAAGCGTGGTGAAAGTCCAAGGCAAAGTGGAAGTCGAGCTGCTGTGTTCCATTTCAATCATTCTGTAATCAGAATGACAGTGGGTAGGGAAGACCAGACAGAGGGCCACTGACAGATTATGGCGCCTCACCTGTTCTATAGCTTTACTCTTTTCTCTGGGACTTTCAGTTCTTAGGATGGGGCTCCGCTTTACTGTTTATCGTTTGTTTCTCTCTCCCTAGTTTGCAAGTTTCTGATTTTAGAAGATTTTTCTTTCTTTTTGCTAGATATATTTGTGTATATGTGTGAGGAGTTGTTTTGTTGCATTTACATACATGTACACACTGACTTACTTAGCTAATGTGACTCACTCCATAAGTTACTACTACCCCAGGGGTTCACCTCTTTCATAGACTACATCTCCATTCTTTCTCCTAAGTGTCCCTCCCAGTTCACAGACAATAGAGTTAAAGCTCAGTCATTTGGGAAGACTAGTTGGAGATCACGCTGCTGACATAAGGAAGAGCCCAGACTTCCTGGCACCCATATTTGAGTTGTTTGCATTGGTCCAAAGTCTATTTGTAAGTTTTAGACCACTGTGCTCCACATGATGCTCAACTCCTTTCATTCAGGGAGATTCAGGGAACACATATATCTATCATTAGAGGCCCTAGGACAGAGTCAACGATTTCGTCTAGAAGGTTGGGAAGGACGAACCTCTGTTTGTGACCTCAGGTTTTCTTATTGTGTCTGAAGGATGGTGTTTGGTGCTGCTATTTAGGGAGCTGACTGATTTCACATCTGCTTCTGTTAGATGCCAATCACCAGTGGACATTTATTGAGTCCAAAATACTCCAGACATGATGCCAGAAGCTTTTCCACGTTATCTCATTTAAATCTGAAGCATTGATATCAGTGCTCAGATTGTCTCATTATCCCCTTTACTAACAAATGGGGAGACTTACTGACATAATGGTTTCAAGAGTTTGGGGACTGTGACCATCTTAAGCTAGCTCTAAAGACATATATTGAAAGAAGGTTATTGTTGATGCCACTTACACTTCAAAAGACTTATTTTTATTCTGTGGTCAAAGTCTGGGGAAACTGCTTCCTCCTAAGAGTCTTTGGTTAACGTCTGTTTAGGATGGAAAAGGCATGAGAGTACATAGTAAAGTTTGAATACAGCCCTGGGAAATTCTCCCATACCATGGGGAGAACTGAAAATGCCCTAGCAACTAGGCTCAGGTGGCTTAAGATAGAAAAATCACTTCTCTTATGGGTGAATGGAAAACTGTTATCAGAATGCAAGGCTCACTCAGTGGAAGTTGCCCTGAGGACCAGAGTACCTAGAGAACCTTGGAGAAGAAGAGTTACTGCCAGGCTCTCTGTAATGCCAAAGCAGAACATAAAACAGCCCAGTACCAACATCCTTCTCACAGAGCCTTGGGGTGAGGCACCAGGCATTGAGATGATGCTTTCTCTACCCAATGTGCTTGACATCAATGATGGAGTTCAGCTTTTTCATCTTCGTGGCATGGCTTAGGCAGACAGAATCATATTTGCACATGGTTTGATACTAACCTTGATTAAATACAAAGCAGTCTGATCATCAAGGTTTGTAACAGCAGCATCTACTCACTAGAAATTAGTTCTTCAAAAAGGATAAAAAACAGTGAAAGACAAAATGTTCTTCAAAACAACAGAGGTACTTGTTCCCAATTCGCTTATACATGAACTGTGTTTATTGTCGCCATGGAAGGAACTTTCTCTTACTTTTTGTCCTCTTCACTTTACTGTTTTTTCCTCCCACAGGAAACTGAGTGAGATGTTGAAAAATGTAATCAAGGTTACTGCAAACAATACTCCTTTCTGCATCATTAACTGTATTCATACATGTGAGGCTAAAAAACTCTTGCCCACTCCCCAGCTCCCAGAAAAGAGATCCCATCTTTTCATCAAAAGATATTTTGTTGGGAGCAAAGAACTCTCCAAATTTTAACACACACACACACACACACACACACACACACACACACGCATTTGCATTGGAATTTTTGAAATGAAACAGAAGCCTGCAGGTAATTAAAAAGAATGGTTCTGCAGAGGCAAGGTATGGCCAGGAGTTGAACTGAGAGCAATAAAGCTATAAAAACCTTATGATGACTCACAAAGAGATATCTCTGTGCTCACTAGCTATGATTTATTCATTTTGGTTTCTTCAAATAGAATTTGAGTAATAGAAAATTCAGATGGCTTCTCCATTGCCAAAGTAAAATAGATAATAAGGTTACCCATTTATCTGAAGTAAAATTCATCTCTTGTTGGTCCTCTTTGGTACTCTACCCAAGTAAGTTGTGAGGGAAAAAATAGTTCCAGAGAGTTTTTAAAAGGATCTTGGATGTTCAGCTGAAAACCTGAACATATGCTCATTTTATTTGATTGCTAAAGAAAGATTTTGTGAGTAAACCATCCAAAAGATTTGAATGAAATGTATTTGCAACATTCAAAAATATACTGCTATGATGAGGGAGGGCACAGTCTCTCCCAGCTGACATTTGATTTAAATTCAAGTAAAATGATTTGATTCATTAATTCTGTGAAAAAGTACAGATATGTTTGAAGAAGAAAAGTACAATAATTTTCTTCCACGGTCAACCTAAAAACGTAAAACACAAAGGGACATCAACCCACTTTGTGTTTGTATGTGCATGTGTGCAGGCGAGGGTGTATCTTGGGTGAAATCCTCAGGAACGCCATCCACCTTCTTTTGAGACGTGGTCTCTTACTTGCCTGGAACTTGCCAGTTTGGCTAGGTTTGCAGGCCCCCACTTCTGTTTCCCTGCAAGCACACACCACCACGCCTCGCTTTTGCACAGGAGTTCTGGGACTGATCTCAAGTCCCCACACTTGTGCTGCAAGCACTTTGCTAGCTGAGCTATGTCAGCCCACATACTTTTATTGCAAGATGCCCGAAACATCTTTTAAAGAAAGAGTTATCATGGTCTTAACAGTTATAGGATCTGTATAAATATGATGTATGAGTTAGCACATTGTACAGGTTGCCATACAGAGATACATAATGAAGAAACTAAAACAATTTCCTAAATAGTTCATTGGTGAATGCTTTGAATATTTTATACTAATTTCTCATGTTTAGTTTCCTAAAGCCAAAAATGATTTAAAAGTTTATCATTTTGGTGGCTGGTGGAAAATGGAAATAATTATATTTTAAAGCGTTCAGATCTGGACTGTTTCACTGAAGTCCTTCACCCTGCCACTACTAGCCTCATCTATCCTAATCCCCAGGACAACGTGCAGATGAGACTCAAGCACCAGTCCAGCCAACGGCACGCTATTTCCAAAACACCAGAGTGCTTGCAGCCCTAACACGCAGTGTGTTTGTTCCTGTTTCCTGCCCATTGTAAAGCTCTCCTTTGGTGGTTTTCCCATCAGCTCGAAAGGCAACATAAAGAATCTCTGCCAACCATGAGCTATATGACAAGTGTCATGTCTCTCTTGTTTGCTTTGTTCCTCTGCTTTGGAGCTGAGGTTCAAATCCAGAGCTCTATGTGCTCTACAACTGATCCCATATCCAGAGCCCTCTCTTTATTGTTGAAAGCTCTGATTTTCTCAGAAAATAGAAAAAGGAGAATTACCAGTCTCACAATGTCTTTCTATGAGGCCCAGGTGTGGTAATGGGGCACAGTGTTCTTAGGGAGCTTGGATGTAGATGCTACTAATGTTTACTATGTAAACGTTCTAATTCTAAATTAAATGGAAAGTTTAGTTAATACAGTTGACTTTAAAATCCAAATGCTTTTGTAAAGTATCAATGGTCTACATATCCTCTAAATGCAGGATTGAAACCAAAACCATTGACACAGCTCACAAGAAAATCCTAATATGGCTCTTGCCTACTTCTTTGCTACAATCAAACCCAGTAGCTTTTTGTTTTTCTAGAAAATTATCCACTCATTCACCACACATTTAGTGCCCTTGAACCCCTACCAATGTCTAGCTTCCTGTCTTTGTTTGAGTCTCAGCCCAAAAGTATCTCCATCTGATCACCCAAGCTAAAGAACACATTCCTGCCATAGCCATGCTCCAGTGATCATCTTGTTTCATTCCTTTCATTGCCTTGCCTCTGCATGAGGAAACCCTACTAATTGTGAATCCGTGTTTTGCTTTTTCTCTCCCACTAGACTAATGGTTCTCAATCTGTGGGCCGTGACCCCTCTGACAAACCTCTATCTCCAAAAATATTTACATTACATTTCATAACAGTAGTAAAATCAGAGTTTTGAGGTACAATGAAAATAATTCTAGGTTTGGAGAGCAACACAACATGAGCAACTCTATTAAAGGGTCGAAGTATTAGGAAGGTTGAGAACCATGGCTCTAGACTGAGAGCAGGACCCGGGGACAAGGATCTTGTTCTGCTAAATCTTTATTACTGAGAACCTAGTCACATTGGTTTTGTGGTAAATAGTCAGTAAATATTTGTTAAGAGAGGAGAGAAGGAAAGGAGGGAGGGAGTTCATCAAATTATTAAAAGGTCTTTTGTCTAGAAGAAAATCCTGCTTCTGTAGGAAGTAATGGCTATGTGTTCTACAAGAGGAAAGCAGGACTTGGAGATGAAAGGACTTGATCAAAGCCATATGGTGAAAGTTCCACAGTTCCACAGTTCTAGCTCCCTGCTACAGGTTCATTGGAACTTCCACCACTCCATTTCCAGGGAGGAGAAATTCCTAGTGTTTCAGGGAAAAGACACAAGGACAAGAAGAAAAGATGGGATCCATGGGGTCCTCTGAGCTGGGGACTCTGTTGGAAAAGCTCATCAGAAACCTGCCCTCCAGACATTGCCAGCAGATGATCCCATCCTCTACCTGTGCAGCACAGCTGCAGTTCTGAGTTCTCCCCAGAAACAACCAAGTGGACTTGAGCCTTCCTCAGACTGTCTTCCCACTATATGTCTCATCTGCAATATACTCATTCACTCATCAACTTCGCACTGGGCATTATGCTAGGAATTACAGATTCCATCATAAACAATATGGAGATGATTTCTGCTATCAGAGCTTTGTTCTAATGCAAAGGGTACATGAATGATCTATTCCAAAAGATGGCAGTGGATGTTAGGATGGAGGCTTTCTAGGGCTTAAGCCAGTCTAGGTCTCCCAGGGGACTGGTTGCTTAGTTGAATTATAGAGAAAAGTTTAGTGTTAGGAATAAGAGCCCAGGGAACTGGGGAAATAACAGAGTGGAGGCCTCTAGACTGGAGCTAAAGTATGTGCAATTCATGTTAGGAGGGGGAGACTGCATTTCCATAGGAAATTTTGTCATTGTTGATGGTAACAGTAACAGAAGGGGCCACTGGGTGTTGATTGCTGTCATTCGTGCTAGCCACTGTGCTCCATGCCCTGAATGTTGTAATTCCTACATCCCTATGACAATCCTGAGAGGCAAATCACTGTTATCCTTATTCTATAAATGGGGACACTTGAAGCTGAGCACAGGGGAGGACAAACCAATGTAAGTGGTCTGCCTACAGTTCTTACTGCCAGGTGAGTGTTCTTCCTCCTGAGTCTGCTACACACACTCAGGCCAGATGCTATTGAATCTCCTCCAGGCATTCATCTGAACCAGTTTCTTATACACCACGTTGTGAGGAAACAGGTAGACTTTGAGAATAGTGTACATGAGAAGCTAGTTCTCTAAGAATCCATTGCTTAAACAAAGAGACAGCTTGTCAATGTACTTGAAACTCTCAAGGGAAGAGCACTCCAGCTGCTTTGCCAGTGTCTGAGGTAGAGGCTGACCTTCAGCTGAAAGGCCGGAAGAATGTAAGTGTATGCATGCTTGTGTAAGCCTGAGCCTGTGTGTCTGTGTTAGAAGACTTTCTCCAAGGCATTCAATAGAAAATATTCTAGAAGAGAAAATAATTTTAGCACAACTATTACTTAACTAAGGGGAAATGATTTTTCTTGTTCAATTAGTTTTAGTTGAATCTGATTTGGAGGTTCCTGGAGTGACCCCATATTGCCCCTAGACAATATTGTTTTTTATGAAAAAGTTTTTTTAAGCAATGGCTACATTTTTCTTGGCTACAGAAGGGAAATTGGTGCTGAGAATAGGACTTGCTTTACCTTTCAGGCTGCTCACGAAAAGAAACACCATGGCTTGCCATTCTCAATGGCTCTAAAATTAGCATGCTGTGGCTACTCTCTGGCAATCTTCCATCATGTTATGTCTAGCTCAATCACTTTCTGCATGTCCAAACCAGTGCCTCGAACTCCTGTCTCTAATTCAATCACCTCAATTTGAATTCTTCAGTGGAAGACAGTTTAATATAATAGCTAGCAAGGATTTGTTTGGGAAGATTGTGGAGACTTTCTGAGAGTATATTGCAAGTCTATGACACAGCATCAAAACAGTGTTTTAAAGAAAGGAAAATGGAAAACAAAAAGATAAATGGTATTAATCACTGGAAAGGTCCAACAAAGCCATAGCAATGTGTCAGTAAGCAGCCTTCTCTTGTTATACATTACAGGTTATCTTCTAGGATTTTTTTCCTCTTAATTCATAGACTATTTAAATAGAAAAGAATAAAACCTATATTCACTTCTCTCCTTGAAAATTAAAAATCAAGGTCAAACATATGTGAACAAATAGTACAAATAAGTCTACATAAATAGATGCACAACAATTATCTTTAGCTTCCAAGAAATACTTAACATAAAAAATTAGCTTCATTAAAATCCCAAGGATGTCTCAGAAACTCCTGGGGGGTGTTCCTTTCCTGTGCCCCATGAGAAAAACACTATTTTCCTAACATTACTAGGATGCTATCTGCCATGTCCACTCTCATTCTCTCTCTCTGAAGTAGACAGTGGCATGTTACAGACATGATGTGAAGTGTGATTCAGTCATTTCCTGATTGCCAATCAGATGTATGCTTATATATTCTCATATCTGATACCATGCTTAGTTTTTATTTCCAATATGATAACTATCCAAGGATGTAGTCCTCATGCTGCAGTGTGCGGCCCTCCACCATGTGTGTAGAATGTGTAGGGACTTTCCCTAAGGCCTGGCATTTGAGAACTGTGACTCTGGACAAGAACTTTGACTTCTTTCAAGTTATTTTACTTCTCTCATGACCGGTTTTGGTAATTTGGTTCATCTAGTCCAAATAACCATTTACATGGGCTTTTATTTAACCTTGTAGAGAGGTGTCTGTTACTTAGTATTACTGCATATGAATCATCACACTACTAAAAGGTTTCTATAGTAATCATTCATGAGTATACCAGCTCCTTGTCCTTGGCAGATACTGAGTAAAAAATGCTCTGACAGGCAGCTGGAGGAAGCACTAGCTAGCTAATTAGCTGACTGTTGATGCCTGACCCAAAACTAGGAACCTTTATCTCAGATTCCAAATGTTCCCTGGTCTTTCAGGCACTACATGTAGAATGAGAGGCTAGCATTAGATATTGCATAATGAAGTTTACAGAATGCAATCAACGACTATCCATCATTCATCTCATTGCTGAATAAGAGCCACAGAAGGAGGCCCAAAGATGTGAGATTTCCTATGTGAGGAAATAGGAGTACCCATCACAAAATAGGTAGCTGATGTTTTTGCTTACCTACACATATTCCTTTCCTGAAGTTCTTTGAGTTTTCAGGTTGGAAAACCAGATCTAGATTTGATCAATTATCACATTTTATCCCTTGAGCTTGAGGATCTAAAGATATGCACACTGGATCCTGCTACAGGAAAACGAGGCCAAAACTGAAGGAAACATGGAGAAAGAAGAAAGATATTCTAATTCCTTTCTTATATCCCCTACATCTAGCACAATACCTTTTCCATGACAAGTGTTCAAGATATTGACTTGGCCCTAACTTCCTCACAAATGACCCTTAATCTGAACAGGCATCAGGTGCAGAAATATTTATGGTTTTAAGCACAGTTTCAAGTAATCCATTCTTTACTCTCTTTGCTTTCTCCTATCTCTTTGTACCTATTTTGTGCCTCTTCTCCGGGTTTTCCTCATCACAGTTCTATATAATGCACATGCTGAGCTTTCCAAGGTGCTGAAATTTCTCCACTTGAGAGACCAAACCACTTGAACCCAGCAATTCTATATGCCTCTGTGTATGTTTCCTCCATTTCCTCACTGCTCTAGTCAGGTCTATTTCTGAAGCCACGCAGGGGTGGACAAGAGGCCAATGTCCCTCCCAGTTCCCCTAGGAAAATCCAAATTGGGCCTTGTGTCCTCTTGAAGAACATCACCAAGGCTAAGAGAGAGCTGCACTACCTGATAGGTGTTTGTGCACGTGCATGCATGTGTGTGCTTGTGTGTGTACGCTCGTGTGTGTGTGTGTGTGTGTGTGTGTGTGTGTGTGTGTGTGCTGGGAGCGAATAGACATAGAACGTCATATAAACTTCACTAGTGATTTTTCATTGGGAGGAAGGGTCCTAGTACAGATAACAGAAACGATATAGGTCAATTCTATGTATCTTTTCCCTACAAGATATGATGTGGGTCATTTCATTTCAATATTCACAATGCCAAAAATAAAGTAGATTCATTTACAATGCATTGTTGTCATGAGAACAAACATACTCATATGGAATATTACTTGTCTTATTCCATAGGAAGGACTAACTCTGCATAATCTCCAATGTCAACACTTTGCTAATTCCTGTCCATTATGTTACAACTCCTCATATCTTCATCTTTTCCTATATTTATTATGCATAGACTCATTTTTCTCTATTTAATCAGCTTTGAAGTACTTGTCAAAGTATGTTTCCTCCCTGAAGCTTTCCCTACACATTATTTGCTTGGTTATTTTCTCAAGTTTTGGGCCATGATTGCCTTTGTTTTCTACAACTTGTCCTTCATTCACCATGTGTTTTTGTCATGGCTTCCTTTTCAGCTATTCACATTCAAGTCTCCACCATCTACTTATTATATTATCCTTGAAATTTTATTAAAAGGGAGATAATACTCATATCTTATTCATAATGTTATTGAAGAATTAAAAGTCTGGCTATGTATAAAGAAAAAAAAGCTTAGCACTGTGCCTGACACAGTAACTATTCAGTGTGTTTTAATTATTTTTATAACTGATAAAATAACAACATTCATAGGTTGTCACTTTAAGCTCTTTCCTCTGAGAACCCTCCTATGTTCAAGGGGGCTTTCACTACTTGCAAGTGCATGCAATTGGAAGCATTATGAAGATTAATGATTTTGGATATATTCTTTAGCACTGGAGGACCAAAGAGTAGAAATGCCCAGAAAACCCCAGCCCTTGGTTTTAGAATTCTTTGATGTATTTCACAGTTTTTAGAGGACCATAGCAAGGCTGAGTTCTAGTTGCCTGATGTGATCATTAATGCAAATTCTATTTTTCCCTCCTCTACCTTACTTCTCCCACACCTTTTTTGTGTTTTCTGGACTCACCTCTTACATAACTTTACTATGCCCAAATCTTTGTCTTAAGATCTACTTCAGGGAATCCCAAATTAAGATAGTTCCCATTGTTAAGCCATGTCTTAGGACACATAACTTTCTTTGTATCTCTATATTGCTTTGACTCATGTGTTTTATAGATTTACACTTGATAACTATGATGACTGGTGATATGGTTAGTGTAAAAGCCCTTGCTATGAAAGCCTAACAACCCAAGTGACAACACTCTCAATCCATGTAAAAACTTATGGGAGCTTTCATAGTTCTGGAGGGTGATATGCATACTATTGGAGAAGAAAAGTAATAATCAATCTTATCTATTTGTCAACCCTGTGAGTTACAATAATGACTGGCTTTGCAAGACATGTCCACTGTTGCAATAGTGGCATGAATGGAAAGAAAGTAACCAACCAGCCGGACATGGTGGTGCACGCCTTTAATTCCAGCACTCGGGAGTCAGAGGCAGGCAGATCTACAGGAGCAAGATCCAGGAGAGGCGCCAGAACTACAAAGAGAAACCCTGTCTCAAAAAAAAAAAAAGCAAAAAAAAAAAAAAATTAGCCAGGCAGTGGTGGCACATGCCTTTAGTCCCAGCACTCGGGAGGCAGAGCTAGACGGATCTCTGTGAATTCGAGGCTAGCCTGGGCTACCAAGTGAGTTCCAGGAAAGGGGCAAAGCTACACAGAGAGACCCTGTCTTGAAAAACCAAAAAAAAAAAAAAAAAAAAAAAAAAAAAAAAAGAAAAGAAAGTAACCAACCACTTTCTGCTTAGATTTAAGGCCCAATTTACAGGATGAAACCCATATCTGGCACTGTTACTGAGACAAAATACCTGTTGTTGAATGGGTTATAAGACTTAGGAAAGATCTTACTACTATTATTCTATTAAATGGGCAAAATTGTATTAAATCAAGTCCTAGTGACTTATCATTATACCCATAGATTAGTATATTCCTCAACCCTCATCAGAAAAAGTTTTTATTCAGTTGCTGGCAATTAACATAGAGACTCACAACTGAAAGATGAGAGACTGCAGAATGTTCAGTCCTAAACGGGACATCTATATTACATGCCCTTCTCTCAAGACTCAGGGATCACTGTAGAAGAGTGGGTGGAAAGACTGTAAAAGCCAGAAGAAGTAGATGATTACAAGAAAATTATATTTTCTGGACATAATGAGAAGTTTCACATATGGACTTAAATAGTAGTTGTCACAACATGTATAACCTGAGTAAGCTCGAGCCAGACAGAACTTAGCATGGAGCTGGGGATGGGTGGACACAAAATCTTACTCCCAGATGAGGGGTTAATAGAGGGAGAGTTGGTTTTCTTTAAGGGTGTATCCCATGGTCAACCATGATCCAGTAGAGGGCCATACATCCAAGAATATATGGACAGCACAAATTGTACTTGATGAGTTTTAAAAAGGAACATAAAATTAAGTGGGTGGGAGAGTATCTGGGAGAAGCTGGGAGAGGGAAATGAATATGATCAAAATACATTGTATGGAATTCTCAAAGAAGTAATGAAAAAATAAAATTTTCAATAACTACTTTTTGAGTAAGGGATTTTTTTTCAGAATTTTTAGTGTTTATTTCCATTGAAATCTCATGTCTTTCTTAGTACAGTTTATGAAATTTTAAAATTTGCATTCTTGTTAGATACAAGTTTAGGATATATCTGTATAAAAGCCTCAACTTACGTTAGAAAGCTTAGCTTGAGAAAATGAGCCACAAATTGGGTTTATTTATAAAAGTTGTCTCACACTTCCCATGGTAGATTGTACTTTGATGTGAAATCACCCATCCATGGAATGACTAGTACTAACAAGTCAATATATCAAAATACAAACCACAAGATACAGTGCCATGTATTGTTTTCTCAACAAAGCATAAGCTTCAAACTATGAAACAAACAACAGATGCTTGATGCAGTAGGAAAAACAGAATTAGTGAAGGGAGAAAATTCCTTTGCCTTCAACTCCACAAATGACTAGACTAGGTCAAGAATCAGGCTAGATGAAGTTTATTTTTTTCTAAGTGTCCAGGTTCTTGTTTATAACTCTATAATTTACCAACAACTTGCCAAATCTGGGAATAATTTGCAATCAGTTACTATATAAAGATGAAATGATACTTTAAAGAGTGAAAGACAGGAAAAGAACAGCCGCTGTATGAGCAGGTTAGACAGTAACACAGTCCACAGCAATGGTGAGCTGCTTAGTTAGCAGCTGCCCTGGTTGCTATGATTGACTGCTGTCTACTTTTGCTCTCGTGTCTGTGGGTTGGGTGGAGTGGTTCCTGCCTCATGCCTGCTCCCTCTAGGCTTATGAAGAGTTCCTGTTCAGTGGAGGAAGCTTCTCTATTGCTGAGGGCAGAAGAATATGAAGGCAAGTAAAAACACACAGTCCCAATGGGGGTTTCATCTGGAAACTGACATAAAATCACTTTAATTAGTAGGACAGAATAAACTCAACCATTATCAGATCATGAAGAGGTGACTCTCAGCTTGAAACTACTTTTTCTTAGGTTTCTTCCCACCTATAAATGCAATCTCCAAGAAGCCATTTTGTCTTGGTCTATTTTGTATACTGATGGCACTTTCTTATTTCTGAGATTTTTTTAGTTGCTTAAATGTTTGAATTTGTGCACTGAAAATTTATTCTAAATTGCTATTACATTTGTGTGTGTGTGTTGAGAATTTTGGCTCTGCAAGTGTGGAAATTCTAGGTCATGTGGTTAAAGGTAAATTCACCCACGTATTCAGCACTTAGAGAAAATGTCCTCATCTTTTTCAAAGTGACTGTAACTGTTTCACAGTCCCACTAACAGTGTTAGGGAAAGCCAACTTTCCACAGTGCTGCAATACTACATATTTTCTGTCTTTTCCTCTTTAGCTGCCATAATGATGCTAAAGCATAGTTTATTTATTTATTTATTCATTATTTTTGTCTCAAGTAGTCCAGACTGTCCTGAAACTTACATGACCTAAAAACATAACCAAGGGTGACCTTGTGCTCTTGACCCTTCTGCTTCTACCTCCTGAGTCATAAGATTACAGCATGCACAGCTCTACCTTGCCATTTGTACTTATAATACATAATTTGCATAATTCCCTAATGGCTAATGATGCTGAACATCTCATAAAATACCTTTCTTGTTATCTATATATTTCCCTTGAATGAACAGTCATTCATTTAAAAATTAAGTTGTAAATGCTCTTCCAATATTTAGGATACAAATTTCTTTTCAGATATATGATTTAAATGTTTTCTTTCATTTTGTAGGTGTGGGTTTTCTTCTCACTTTCTTCATAATGTCCTTGAAGAACACTTCTTTAAATTTAGTTCCAAGTTATATAGTTTTCCTATTGTCCTTTGTGTTTTGGTGATGTGTTTCAAAAGAAATTGATCAACCAAATATCATAAACACTTATTCCTATTTTTTTCTAAGAGATTTATAGCCCTATCTTCTACTTTGTTTATGACCCATTTTGAGTTAAACTTTTAATGTGGTTTGAGGCAGGGAGTCCAACTTTATTCTTTCTTTTGTCTATACTTAGGTGTCTGAGCATCATTTATTGTTATTATTATTACTATTATTATTATTAAAAATATTATTCTCTATGAAAATTCATTGTATTCTTGTCAATAGTAAGTTGACCATAACAGTGATTTATTTCTAGGCCTCAAATTCAATCCAATTGATCTGCACATTGGCCCTTATTCCAATACCACACTGTTTTAATTATTCTGACTTTCTTTAATGTTGCAGAAATACACTCTACCTCTACTAATAAGATGTTCCATTGACAAGTAGAAAAAATGATAGCAAAAAACATTTTTCCACTGAACTTTGTTCTACTAAAACAATTGTAAACCATTTTCAGAGTCACTGGAAGCAATAATGGATCACTTTATTCTATCTCAAAGCCCCTCCTTTTAGATGAATCATTGTTCTTGGCCACAGAAATCTTGAGAGTCATATTTTAGACTCACATTGTGAAATTCATTTACTATGCAGTAATTGAAGGCCTACTCATAGGGCTAAAGAGATAGCTCAATGGGTAAGGTGCTTGCTATGAAAGTGTAGGGACTGGAGCTCAGATTCCCAGCACCCACATAAAAAGCCAGATGCCCCAAGATCTGCTGGGACCAGCTCACCATCTATGAGCTGCCATGTGGGTACTGGGAATGAAACTTAGACCCCATGCAAGAGCAAACAAGTGCTCTTAACCACTGCACTGACTTCCAGCCCATGTTCTCCCTTTTAATAAAACTTTGGTTTTCTTTTGGGAAATTACATTTCTTGAGTCCTTTATCAGGAACTATTCCCTAGCCAAGCAATGAATGCATAACCCAATGCAGACTGACCTGATTCTTAACTTTAGTGAATACTGTAGAGATGGGATAGTAGCTGTATTTAATTCTGCTTATGTTGATAGTTAGATTTGAATTAAAGCCACTGTTTAGACCCTGCTATAAATGTGCTTTTAACTGCCTGCTCTTCTGTGTTTTTGGGAGCCTGGGTTTTCAGTCTTGCCTTCCATTATGTGAACTTCCAATAGTCTTCTGATGGCTTCACTCTCTGCTTTGATTATCCCAAGGCAGTTGTACTACTTAGAATGTTAAAGACTCTTTTGATATAAAATCTGTCCCTAGCCATGGCCATTTTCAGGCTCTCTAAAACAAGCAGATGTTCAGTGTGAAATTTCCATATGCATTTATATGTTGAATGTTTTAACTCTCCCCAAAGATTCACCCATAAATTTCTTTGAATTTCCCTTATTCTACTGATATTCCAGAATTTCTTAAATATCTCAGAACATTCTTTCAAGAATTTGGACAAGAGCTTTTATAAGAGGGGAATGACATTTGAAATCAAGAGAGAAAAACCACAAAATACCTTGTCAATTTACATCTTCTACTTCTTAAATACATATCTTATTGGCTACATTCCATATTCTGTGCCAGATGCTAAAAAAAAGAAACGGCTAAGATGGAGTGTTGTTGCTCTAAGTACTTGGAGTCCAGCAGAAGAAATGAGACCCAGAAATAACTATGATGCCAGAGAGATTGACATGAGTGCCCTCATGGCAGGATAGTCAAGAATGATAGTCATAGAAAGAGAGGTGATCATTTAATGCAAGAAGGACTGGGGGAGATTTCAGATGCAACTTCAAGCACACCATTCCTCCCATGAGTGTCCCATGACTGACCTATTATCTCTAGGAGATGGAGTTTGCAAAATTAAGTATAACCTGTAGAGGGTAGGTTATTTACTCTTTGCATCATGTAATAGAGTATCCCCATTTTATGTCTTCTTGGGCAGTGAACTAAATTGCTTAGGACAGGCCTGAGAACATAAGGATGTCAATCAAATCCTGCTAGTCTGTGCTTGACTTGTCTAAAGCCTAGCATTTGGTGCATTTTTTTCTTTCTTCTTTCCTTTTCTGGCATGAAAATGGAACTTATTAACAACTGTCCATAGCCTGGGTCATTCCATGGCAGCTGTCACCAGGCTTTAAACTATCTATGTCTGCTTTATGAATGTGTTTCATCAGAGATATTTGTAAGACTAGAACTCTATAATATTTTCTCTACAGATGATGATTTAGAAGCTAATTTTAAAAACTGTTTCAGGTATCACTATAGTAACATAAATTGTTCCAGGTACCACCATAGTAACATAAATGGTTCCTGGTGCCACCATAGTAGTATAAATGGTTCCTGGGACCACCAATAGTAACATAAATGGCTCCAGGTACCACCATGGTTAGCATAAATGGTTCCTGGTGCCACTATAGTTACATAAATGGTTAGCATAATGGTTCCAGGTACCACCCCAGTAATAGAACTTGGTTGTTCCTGAGGCTTTGTTTTTCACCTTTGTTTTAGTGACATGTATTGGATGCTCTGTTATTTGGTTCAGCTGTTACTGCTACCAATGTCAGCCCCTTGAGCCACTCGAGTGGTCAGGCCCCTCCCTGAGGACCTCTGCCAGGTTCCACCCACAGGACACTCTAACTGCCCTAACTGCTGAACCCTGCCCCCACCCTACAGAGCAAAAAGCCCAATCTCTGGACATGAAATCCCACCAATCTCCACCCTGAAAAGTTCCACCCCATTCCCAAAAAGCTCTATATAAGCCCTCTATACTGTTCAGTTTGCTGCTGTTTCTTGCTCGAGCAGAGGTAGCTATCCTCATACTTTCTTCCCTCCCAATAAATCTCTTGTGTGAGGTTTGTTGTGAGGTGTGACTTTGTGGTATTCCTTGGCTTCCAGCTGCCAGGATACCTTTCCATCCGAGCTGCAATGCTTACAACCAGTATACACCATACTTCTATCAACTGGTATTCTTATATAAATACATATTTACAGCCACATATATAATTTGTGCTTTCAGATATTATAGCTTCGTCACCAACTGGGGGAAAAACTGTCCTGGTTAACTGTGTTTTGTTGACATTATACAGAAATCAATAATCTTTTGAGCATAGAAACATTAAAGTTACTCTCTCCCATTTGTACAGAGATAGGACACTAAAATAAATATATGAAATCTTAACTTCATGGGTTTGATTGCAGAAACTAATGACATATTCTTTCAATCATGAAAAATAACATTGACCACCACATTCAATTAGCTGCTTCAACTTATCTCTAAAAGGTAACAACCAGGACAGGAAGAAATGAGACCCAGCTTGTTTTCAGCTGCCATAGAAATAGGCACTCATTTCTTTTTTACACTGTCTCCTCTTCTACCCACATGTGAAGCAGACTTTCTTCTTTGGTTTATCATAGAAATGGCTCTGAAGTAATCTAGGGTGGACAGTCAGTCTGACTAACAAAGCTTAGGAAGTTTATTACTGCTGATGACTATACTCACAGTGGCTTTGTGTGAAATGTCCCTTCCACACTGGCAAACTCAGATACATTGAGGACATGTGCTATTTTCAAATGCAAAATATTGGGTACCCAGGTGACAAATAAATAAATTCATTTATCTAGCCAGAGAATAGATAATTGAAAGCAAGCAAGCTATTACTTTAAAAAAAAAAAAGGTTCAGGTTTTCAAGGAAGGTAGCTTAATTTAGTAAAATAATTTTTCACTGTCTTCTTCCATCTCCCCACAAAATTTGCATTATTGCCAGTCCTTACATTTGGTTTTCCACCGCACCAGAGCACAGGAAAGAGATAAAGGCCACTGGGGAGACAGGTACTGCTCATCCTCTTATATCAATGTCTGCTTGCTATGTCATGCAGTAGCAAACACCTGGTGGGTTCCCATACTCAGAATGGTGCAAAGTTCCTCCTATAAGCACACAGATAGGCATCACAGGAATTGTAGTGGGCTTTCATATCTCAAACGCCACTTTTCTAAATTTATAGCTCAGTGCAGTGACTTCCAGAATGTTCACAGACCTCTGCATAAATGGCTTTAGAATTTTGAGACAATGCATTTCAGTAGTTGTAACCCATTTGGTTTGTGTATCAATGTTGCTGTAGCCCTAGAAAATTGAAACATTTGCTGAAGACTACCCTAAGTTATATTTTGCTGAGATCTGTGACAGTATTCTGGGTTCATGAGCTGCTATCTGGCTACATGGTCCTTTTTACCACATTTTAAGCTTTGGACTTACTGGGTCTTTTAGTATCTCCAATATTTTTCAAATGCTTTCCTGTAGTGGTATTTGCTCTGTCCATGACCTTGGGCTATAAGGCCCAAAAGAGGCGGCACTTCCTGTCATTGTAGGTGACCTCTTATAAGGAGGTGGAGAAGGGTCACAGGCCCCTTCTCCCTGCTCCTGCCTGTGAGGTGGATTCACTCATGGTCAGATCAGAGAACTTCAGCTGTCTTACTCCATTCTGTATTTGTTAGTGCATTTCCTCAATTTATATCTTAATAAATTCTGTTACCCATTCATGTGGATTGATTGTAATACTTTCCTATCATTATGAGTCTTTATTGTCCAGCAAAGCACCAATGTGTAAGGGTAGCCATTAGAGCCTATTGTAATTTGACATCCTCTTCTGACTTCAGGGGTCATGTTTCAGGCTTATTTGTCTTCTCTTATCTAGAATCTAGAGACTTGAGAAAACAGAAGCTCTGCGACTCTCATTTAATCCAATAGGTAGGTCTTGATCCTATGAGTACATCTATAACTGTATAGAGAACCAGGGTTCATGGTGACTGAACAAAGACACAGGCTGTGGAATTAAGCAAGCCTGTGGTCAAGCCACATACTCACCATTATGTGTAGGTCAGTATGACTAGAGATGGGTCAGGCAGGAGGATTGCGGGTTCTTCAACCTAGATTTACCGTTAATGAAGTTCATAGTGGTGGTTTCTTTTTTCATGTCAGTTTTGGAGGTGGACTATTTCTCCAGGTATTAGAAGAAGTGACAACTTCAGACATCCAAAGTACAAGTGAGAAAAAAATCATTTGTTTGCACTTAAGAGAAGGAAAGGCACATCAAACTCTAGCCAAACCTCCCCCTGAGAGGAGGGCACTTAGAAAAATGGGGTAGGAAGATCAGTGCAGAATCCAGCTGAGAGCAAGGAAGGTTTACACGTGAGAATTTAGTGTGAATGAAATTGTGCCTTCCATTTCCTGTGTACAAGTAACAACTGTTCTTTCACATAAAAGCAGCGAGAAGAGTAAGTGAGTGAGTGGCACAGGCTAGTGTTTCCTACTCAACTATAGCAGCTACTCTGGGGATAGAAATTTCGGGGTGGGGACCCAAAGCATGTGCTGTAGGGAAAGACCTCCCCCTGCTAGTTTAAGTGGGGGAATGACTAGGGTCCCCAAGATGCTGCCTCAAAGAATCATTTCATGGGCAAATTAAATGTGAGGACTGCTGCATACTATACACTCCCCTGAACATTGGCACTGCAGAGTCACCACTAAAAGGCTTGGGCCCAACCTCAGCAAATACACCTGCTTCACTTTGCTCAATTCAGTATTCCCTCAAGTTTATCTGATTCTAAATTAAGGTTGCATAATAGTCATTAACATTCTGTTCACCACATTTTGATTTAAAATGAAATGTTAATGAAAGGGAGATCAAGGGAGAGACTTCATGGATTGCTGGGAGTGAGAGTAAGAGAGAGATCATTTCTTTTCAATGGTTATTTCCCACATGGGGGTTTTCTTGAAATCAGTTATTAGCATGTGAGAAAGAATGAAAATCCAGTGGCACCTTCTGACCCACTGAGAAGGGAGAACCATTTCTCCATGCATTATTTAATATCATAAAATCTTCCCAGGAAGCCTCTGTTCCATTCTGTAACTCAACAGAGACCTTTGATAAAATTAAATAGGATATTATCTGAAGTACACTGGGAAAATGAAGTGCCTCATTAACTCATACCAAGTTTTAAAATGGGGACCCTGAAGTCATGAACTTGGCATATGGAGACATGACCCTATTGCAATGTGGCAGGATAAAGCAATAGAAAGTAGTGATGACTTGTTGGGGGTTGTTGGACTCCAACCACAGGGCAGCAAGGCTTATGCACATAGCTGTCTAGAATCTACCATCTGGATACTTTTCTTCCCAAGATGAAGGGAAGGAGCCAGCCTGGACTCTCAATGCTCATATGATGTATTTGGGTTTCTGATGTTGCTGGGGAAGCTCTCTCTACTCCAGAGTTTCTCAGGGCCCTGGCAAGGCAGTGCCAGCAGTCTCCAGGGTATTCTCAAAGACAAGCATTCCCATTTTGTGCAAATTTAGGGCAGCTACGGATTTCCTTCTGGGTTTGCAATAGGAACAAGAGAAGATTTTCTAGGTATTTTCTTTATGGGAAAAATGCTGCATTGGCATTTATAGTTTGGAAGCACAAATGTCTCCAGAAGTCTTTCATGGGGATGTGGGTACAATCAACCCCGCCCCCCCGTGCCTTTGGGATATTGGCTAAGGAATATGGAGGTAAAAAATGTTCCAAAAGAGAAGTTCTGTGTGAGTTTTCCACTGAAGCCACAGAGTGTCCTGTGATCTCATCTTCCCAGCATTGCACTTTGTGTTTTTTCTATAGCTGGCCTTCACACTGCCTCACATTGGTCTGCATTGCTGTCTAGCGAAAGGCTCCAGTCTTTCACTGACCTTCCTCGGGTGAGCCTCCCGAGGGCCTCCAGCTGAAGAAGCATGGCTACTCTCCGGACTGCTTGGATTTGCTTACAGCATCTTCTACTGTTTTGGTGCCATGGCTATCTTTGAGGCTTATCATGGAACCCTTTGAAGATGAGACTGGGCTTTTCCTAGTGTGGCCACCCCTTCCTCCAGCACTAAGCACAGAGCCAGTGTTCAGGAGGTGACAGCTGAACTGCTCCGTATTTGCAGAAGACTGAAATAGGATTGTGTCTGAGCATAACACTGAGCATCCCGCTTCAGTGACTGGGTGGTGTTGGTGGCACTCTGCTCCCTGATGGCACTCTGGCTTCCTAGACCAGGGTTTCCCAAACACTGGGCATTCTCCTATGACTTACACAATGGTGTCACATCCCTGTACAGCTGTCTCCATTTTCTTGTTGCTATTTTCAATTGATTCTCTTTTTTTTGCTCTCATTTAAGTAGCACACCAACTATCTCTGTTGTAAAGAGAAACCCAGTGTCATTTGCCCTTAATAGAAAATAAGAATACTCTTTAAAATGATGAAAAAATTATTGAATTCACTCAGTAAACAAATGTTCATTGGGCATCTATTATGTATCAGGTAAAGCCAATGAAAAGTGGCATGAACCCAGCTCTTTTAGGAGCACATTTGTGTTATAATAATGAGCAGCTAACAACAAATATAAAAAATATTATAAAGCCATATGAATCAGGTCACAATGAGGAATATAGAGGGTAATTAGGATGCTAGCTAGATAAAGAAAAGATTTTCCAGGACAGTAATGTTTGAGCTGAAACCAGAGAGAACAAAGCCCATGACTACATGGAGGCAGAGCTTCTGGGGCCAAGGAACAGCAGGGATCAGGGACCTGAAAGGAAAAGCAGGGCCTATGTAGCTCCAAGGTGCTGGAGTGTGCTGAGTGAAAGGAGGAGCCCAGGGAGGAGGCCACAGGTAGGAGCAAGAAGACAGCATGCCAAATCTGGTGTACCAGTTATATTCTAACAACAACAAACACTTATGGTTCCCCCATTGTGTTTCTGCTCTGTGATAAGCTCCAGCAACACAGGCTGATTTCCTTCTCTCAGCCATGCATGTGTGAGGGCGCAGCTGCAATTCCCAAGGTATCAGCATTGAGACCTGGAGAGGGAAGAGGTGTATCCATCTCTCTGCATTTCTTGTCACCTTCTCCATTCTTTGTGGCAAATGGGGAAGCTGCCTACTATGGACTCCCTCATCTACCCTCTTGTCTCTTCTGGTTTCTAATGTATTTGGTGAACTGGCAGCGTTAGCAAGAGACCTTTGAGTGGAAGGAGCTGTAGCCTAAACTAACTCTAAGAGAATGTATCTTGGGGCTTCCCTACATTCTGACCATACATTTGTAGAATGTGTATATGAAAGTATTTTCAGAATGACTAGTTTGAGTGTGTCAGTGTGCTATATATCTGCAGGAGCCTCATACTATCCAAAGACCTACATGGACGACAGCAGATTGCTTGAACTGTACATGCTGCCTCCAGCAGATTGGCTGCAAAAGCGATTTACCAAGGCTCCAGGAAAATGCTTTAACAGGGCAAATACATTTGGCCAGGTGCTTTCCAACATGCCTCTAGCCAACCACTTCATATTTCCACCAATATATTTGAAGAGTACCCTGATTTATGGCTGTATCTCTTCTGTTGCTATAAAAACTTCCTGAGACTGTTTCCATGTCAGAACATGGAATTTTGGGTAATCTAAATCTGTGTTTCCTGGTCATGATCACTCAAAGTGGCTCTAAGAAAAATAAAAGCTATTACTCCCTTTGAGATGAGAACTGTGTTTTTGCACTGGAAATCTATATCTGTCTAGATATATGCAAGATACACATGCATATGTATATATGTTATATGCATATCTATCTGTATGTATATAAAAATTAGAGGTGGTTATCTCACTATAAAACTTAAGAGAATTTATACTTTCTTTATGCTCCTCAGAATTTTCCTAAATTTTTCTGGTAAGTCCTCTATTTCACATTTTAAAATTAAAGATGTGATTACAGAATACTCTGCATTTATTTGGGGGTAATTAAAATACATTCAACTATCATAAATATTAATTAGTATCCATCTGGAGCATTTTTCTTGCAGTGTGGTTGTGCACACCCAAGTCCTCCTTGATACAGTTCCATCACAATCAGACATGTGACAGTGGGGGAGTGAACAAACTGTGCCAGTGATGTTTGCCTCAGGGACAAAGAAACTTGAAAGACAGCAATTGATGACATGTGTTCTGGACACAAAGGACTCAGAAAATATAAGAAACATTCATATTCATCAAGGGATTACTAATTTAAAGCTATTTCTAACAATTATTGTTGTAATAAAAGATACAGTCTTTTTTGAAAACATTCAAAATTCCACAGGGTGGTTATCATTATTGCATCTTATTTAGAGGTGAAGTCAAGAAAGGCTGAGAACACTCATGGTTTTGCAGTGACATGACTTGTCAGGAGAGAACTAAAGCCAGAAAGTGGTTTTAAAGCTTGTCTCCCAAAGCAGTTCAGTTCCTTTGCTCATTCAATGGTTATCCACGTAGGTTTTCTGTGTAAGATGTTGAATATTAACACAGTGTGGAAGTGGCAGTGGCTATGGAGTGACAGGCTGGCCGGGTGGCTCAGAGGCCAAAGGACCTGCTGCATGAGCATAATGACCTGACTTCACATCTCCAGCACACATGTAAAAACTCCAGCATGGCAGTATGTACCTGCAATCCTAGCACAGGAGACAGGAGGATGTCAGGGTTCAGTGGCCAGCCAGTTTGTCCAAATCAGTGAGCTCCAGCTCAGTAAAAGGCCCCAAATCGTAAAACAAAGTGGACAATAATAGAAGATGTGTGATATCAACTTCTGGCCTTAATATATACACACATACAAACATGTACACACATACATATTCATATACACACATACATGACATACACAGTGAATAGAGAAACATGATGTCATCATGAAAAGTGAGGGTGTGTGTGACGGGAATAGGGGTGCATAGGCAGTGTGTGGAGGAAGGGTAACCACAGAGAGGTCAAAGAAAGACTCTGGAAGAGAGGTTGTGTCAACTGAGCTGCAGAAGTAAAGACTTTTGGAAAGTGTGTCACCTAGAGGCAATGATACGTGCAAAGGCCTGTGGCACTGAGAGCCCAGTGCTTCTGAGGAACTGTGGCGGTGAAGAGGATGGCAAGAAATGAAGTGAGAAATGTTGATGTGATTTATTTCCTATTTATTCCTTACTGGATGAGGTCACTTTCATTTGTAAAATTCAATATTCAACATCTTCCCTTACTTATTTGCCATTCTCCAGGTATACAGCCGAAGCACCTTTCATCCTTTATTTTTAAATGTCTGGTGCAGATTCTTTATGTCTGTCATGGACATATTCATTGGTTGTCATTTTCAGAAAGCTGCCTAGGGCCATTAAAGACAGGAGATGTCTCTTTACTCCCCACCTTTCTCACATAGATGGTTCTTTATCTGGTGATCTTCCTCAGTCTCCATCCCACCACAGTTTGAACCCCACGCCTGGTTTATGTGGAAATCCCTTTCTGCACTGCCCAGCGCAGGCTCCGAAAGCATTTCCTGAAGAAGTCATTACATATATCACATTACATCTCAGAGGAACAGTGGCTGGGGAGAATCTGAGTGCACATGCACCATCATGAAAGAAACAAGCAAAATCATGGCAGCTCTTTGGCTCTGAGTGTGATTTTTACTTTTCTGTAATACATTCTGCTCACTCACCTTTGAGAAAACATTGCAAGGAAAGTGGAACGTATTAATCCAGACAACTTGAGGAAAGCCATGCCATTTATTAACAAAGAATGATCCACCTTGCCAAAAATGAAAGTCATCAGTTCCAAAATGCCATCAGTTCAGCCCATTTGCACAATCACTCAGGAGCAGTATGAGGAGAACAGGTGAAAAGAGAGAGAGAGGAATGATAAAATTCCCTGCTCAGCTTTGGGTCTGTATTGTGTGGCAACATCTGCTGTTTCATGGTCAACCTCCCACAACCGTGGGTTCTTCCCAGAGGACTCACCTCACGGTAGGAACTCTAATAGTTACTGATTATCAAAACTGCATCTGTTTAATCCTAAAGAGTCTGTAGCTTCTTCTCACCTTTACAAGTGGAGACAAATCTGTTCTGTAGATGAACCTGTTGTAAAAGCACCAAGGCATGGCGGATTGGCGCTGCAGGGCTCCAACTACTTGCTACAGGACACTGGCCAGGTTGATTGCTCGTCAAAGCACTGATATTGGAAGGGATTCTAACAATAATCCTTCTTCAGTGGCTAAGGTCACATGTGTAAAACATTTTCCACAGTGCCAGGCACATTAGTAGTAGTCAGTAGCACTCAACACACATTCACAGAGTACTCAGAGGCTTGAGTGACTATCCCTGAAGCTAGCAAGCTAGAAGGCTGTGCTCTGAGTCTAGGTACATTGAGGGAGAATCTGAAATGCTGAGGGTCTGTGTCTAACAGGGTTTGCCGTATATTTGAAGTGAGGGCAGCACTCGAACTTTCTCACTCACTTGAGCCCCTGCATAGGCACTCTGTTTCTGTAGAACCTCTTCTTCCTTGTTCTAGTCAAATGTTTTATTGTATTTTATTTCCTTTCTACAATCTTACATCTTTGGCACCTGTCCTCCCCCTCCCTGAACGCCTTCTGTGCTCCTCCCCAACACACTCCCTCTTAAACCCATAGTCTCATGAAATTTCAACAATATGGTTGCCTGAAAACTGACCATCTGAGTTGACATGCCCACATGGATGGGGAAATCTCACCAGGCCCTACCTCTAGATAAAGAGCTACAGGTAATTAGTGGTTGCTGATAAAGTCATCCTTCTCTGCTGACAAGCCCTCTGACATGTTATCCAATGCAAGTGTCAAGCTTTACTTTCTTGCTTGCTTAAGTTAAGACTCCCTTGCCTAACATGTAGACTCTAAAATCTGGGATATAGAATACTTAAAATTGCAGGTTGTGAGCACTAGAGGCCAATGTGTGCCTGCTCCCTGTTCTGGATATTTGGAATTAGAATTCGGGAGTCTCAAAACTGGCACCAGTAGCATAGTGTTCAGAAGAGATTGTAGATGAGAATGGACTTGCTTCCTTCCTAGTAGGTTTACCTCTGTTCCTTTCATCTCTCTGGTCTTGCCTGCAGAAAATATCTGTGTGGGGTGGGTCTGTGAGCAGGGGTGTGGGGTACTTTGGCACTGATATTTTTTATGCCCATTGATTCACAGAACATCCCTAAATTCTCAC
Source organism: Peromyscus leucopus (assembly GCF_004664715.2). NCBI lineage: Eukaryota > Metazoa > Chordata > Mammalia > Rodentia > Cricetidae > Peromyscus > Peromyscus leucopus. Next base: position 91,057,780 of record NC_051070.1, on the reverse strand, counting down.
ACTCCCTGATACAACTGCCACACTTATTATTTTGTCTATGTGTTTGCACATGCAGCAGTGTTCACTCAAAGTCAGAGGACAGCTTATAACAGACAGTTCTTGCCTTCCACCATGTATTCCTAATGAACTGAAGGCTTTTTTGGTATAATCATTTAAAATTAAATTTATGAAGTAGTTTGTGTTTTTTGTGGTACCATACATAGCAAAAGATTATACCCTTTCATCTTAATTTCTACATGATTGTCAGTTTGTCCATTCCTCTTTCATTTTCCCATAGAAATTTATTTAATGAATGTTTTTATCTGATTCTTGAACTTTTTTTTATCCACTATCAACCACTGAGCTCAAGTTCAGGATACAAACACTGCTGAGTATGTAGTTGATAACACAATCATTCTTCAAGTAAGCAAGAATGCTCCCTGATACACAGAGAAGGAAGGCTTACAGTTAAGATTGGCCCTAAAGCTGTCTTCCCATGTCTGTAACACGTTTGCCTTTGCTAGGAAATGTGAAAATGAGTTCTTGAGTCTTAAGCTTGGTTTGCAAAAATGCCCAGATCTAGATATTTCAAAATTTTTAAGAATTTAGTTCAAATCACATGGACATAGATCATTCCTAGGCCCACAGGTTATGTTTCTTTTGAGTCAGAATATAAACTTCTTCCAAATCAGGTCTTAATTTATGGGTAGATTTTTTTAAGGCAGATTGAATAACATCTCATATACAACAATATTCAAGGCTTCATGAATATATATTAAAATCTGAGGTAAAGAGAGAAAATGTTTCAATATATCAAGGATTCTAATGAAAACATGAACCAGGTGTAAAGCAAGAGAAAAGTTATTTTCTATCAACTGGAAATTTGGATGTAGAGCAAATTGATCTCAAGAACTGAAGACAATGGTGACCTGGTAAAGGGCTATGGTGTGTCACTGCTCTGGACAGTGTGTCTCAGGAGCTAGGCTGTGTGCTTCCTCACTGCTCTGGACAGTGTGTCTCAGGAGCTAGGCTGTGTGCTTCCTCACTGCTCTGGACAGTGTGTCTCAGGAGCTAGGCTGTGTGCTTCCTCACTACTCTGGACAGTGTGTCTCAGGAGCTAGGCTGTGTGCTTCCTCACTGCTCTGGACAGTGTGTCTCAGGAGCTAGGCTGTGTGCTTCCTCACTGCTCTGGACAGTGTGTCTCAGGAGTTAGGCTGTGTACTTCCTCACTGCTCTGGACACTGTGTCTCAGGAGCTAGGCTGTGTGCTTCCTCACTGCTCTGGACAGCATGTCTCAGGAGCTAGGCTGTGCTCTCATTTATGGGAAAGGGTCATGGTCATGGCCTTTCAGCTTTAAGCAGGTAAAAATGAATCTAAGCTACTTGATGGCTGAATTTCTTTACTATGTGCTAAAGATCACTTCTCTGTCCAAAGGCTGTTGGGTAGATACAGGGTCAGCACTGTGCAGCCAGTAAGCACTGCTATTCTCTCTTCCCTTCTTTATAGTCTCACTTCTAATTAATGTTAACACCAGACTGGTATTTCGGGAGGCCTGTTCTTTAAAAGTAGAGATCTTCAATTTATATATATATATATCTTAAGACTACAGAAACTCACCAATAAGTCACAGGAAGTCCCGAATACATGTAGAATCTCACAAACAACCCAACATTGGCATTTCCAAAGCATACTAAGCCAAGAAGGCCAGTGTAATGTCAGATATCAAAAAGAGCAATTTTCAGAGGAGAGGCACCCCAACCTGGAATGTCCTTCCTAATGGAACCAGAATGGAACAGAATGTGATTTGATGCAGTTTTGTGGATGTCTTTGTAAATTCTTAATGTACTTCAAACCAGTAAATTTAACTTGAGAATTTTTTCTGAATTAAAAAATTACCACAGATACCAATAAATGATGATGATTATAGTACTATTTATATTTTTGTAGCAGTTGCTGGGACTAATTTAGTTGATTAGAATAAACTAAAACTCACTTCATGTGATTAAGTTATGATTAGCCTATGTAGGAGGTAGCCCTATGGTCATAAGGATGTAAAGAAAAATGGTTCAAGTGTTGAGAACGTGGCGGTTTGAATGAAAATGGCCTGCCCCCATAGCCCCATATGGAGTGGCAGACTTAGGAGGTGTGGCTGTGTTGGAGCGGATGTGGCTTTGTGGAGGAAGTACGTCACTGGCGGTTTCAGATGCACAAGCCAGGCCCAGTGTCACTCGCTTTTCCTGCTGCCTGCTGACCCAGATGTAGAACTCTTAACTATCTTTCCAGTACCAAGTCTGTCTGCATGCTTCCTTCCATGACAATTTTGGACTAAACCTCTGAACTGTAAGCCCAGCACTAATTAAATGTCTTCCTTTATAAGAGTTGCCATGGTCATGGTGTCTCTTCACAGAAATAGAAACCCTAACTTAGACAAATGTATTAAATTTAAAACCTAGATTATATTCAGGATGACTTTTCTTCTATTTGCTAAAACATTAATATAGTATATATATGCACATAGACATAAAAGATTTGGAAGATATAAACACATGTAGGTCTTTATAATTATATGCCTTTCTGAATTATTTGAAATGTGTACAATGATTTTGAGTTGTTTGCTAATACAGTCTTTAAAAAGTCTTAAAGCCCCTGACAATCCCAAACACATGTTAACACAACTCAATCTTCTTTGTCCTTTCTCTCAGGCCCCAAACACTTGGAAAAGCTCCAATTTCGATTAACAGTCAACTTTGGGAAAGAACTTTGCTCTGCTTTGATTTTTCCATTTAAGGAAAGAGTTTTATTATTCACACCCAGCCAACTAGGAGAGAGAAAGGAATAAAAGAAAAGCTGACTGGGGTGACAGGAAGGCTTCATGACAATAATTATAGCAATCCACTTAACACTGGGACTGCACCTCCCGTCTTCAAAGCTGTCTATGATATTATCTAATTAAGGAAAGTGAGGAGCACAAGGACAAGAGTGAGATTAATCTCTGAAGCACGAGGGGGCCTTTAGATAATGAGGAGATGCAGACAACAGAGCGGCAGTAACAAGAGCCACCAGTGAGAAACTGCGGAGTTTTTCTCACTTCTGGATGGATCCTAATTTCATGGCGGTTTAGAGGGCTGCAAGCAAAATGCATGAACTGGAAAGATAGAAGAACAGGGAAAAAGAAAGCAGAGAAGAGAGAACTGCGGAAAGTAACAACGCCATTGTTTTTTCTAGAATCCCACATCATCAAGCCACTCAACCATGCTCTCTAAGTATCAGAAAGCACTTGCATTCCTGTGGCTGTGGGGCTCAGCAGAAGAGCAGCAGCCCAGAGCACTAGATCTGCTGCTCAGGAATCCCAACAACAGTCATCTCTGTAACAGAGGGAAGGCATCAAACATGGATCACACTTACTGGAGAAGCCTTAAAGATTGCCAGCAGCCTGCCTCACCATCAGTGTAAGCACAGATAACAGGGCACATGAGACCCTCTCAAATGCAAGGCCCTCAAGTCCTAGGAGGAGGGGGCCACTCCTCAGCTGGGGAACTGCTAAAATGAACAATACAGATTTCAGAACTGCAGTTCTGCATTGACCCAGTGTGTTAATCCTGTCCTGGTAAGCAAGCTCACTCCATTGTTTGCCCCAAATAGCTTCCCTCTCAAAACACACAATACTTACTTCACTGTCTGATCAGTCCTAATAGCACAATCCTCCACAGAATTTACAAAGGACCTTGAATGAGAGACCATTTATCTGTCTAAGCAAGAAGAGAGAATTCAGAAGTGTGCATGGAAGTGGCCGGGTGCTGGAGACTCAGATGCTAAAAGGGGGATCCCCCTCTGTGGCAGGGTGACCAGGTAGATATTTTTCCAAGTGGGTCCATTTTCATGACCTCCCACGGCTTGCTCTGCCTCCCAGCCAGTTTAAATCTGTGATACATTATGTCTCCTGAAAACAGGTGTCTCAGTACCTGTTGGTCTTTCCCTACCACACTCAAATCTGCAGTGACAATCCAGCTGCTCATTTCCTTCCAGCTCCATGGTGAATGATCCATGTATGAAGTCAGGTGAGAGAAAGTCACATGTAATAAACACACCTGTGCACGTTTGACAATTGAAAGTCAAATCTAAGCATACTGTTAGGGAAAATCTCACTGCATTTCAGATGTTTTACTTGTGACAGCAGCGGTGGGGAAAGGGTCAGCAGGGAGATGACCCGTGTGTAGCTAACACTAGGCATATTCAGCAGTGCTTATGAATTAAATATAAAGGCTCAAGTTTAGCAGAATGCCCTGCTGGGCTTTCAAAGGCTCTTCATTACCACAAGCACAACCGATGTGCCTTTCTTTCCCATTTTTCTTTTCTTTCCCCTCTTCTCTTCCTCCTGTCTTTCTTTATTTAGCCCTTCCTTTGGATATTTAACCATTTTTTCTCATGCTTAACTTCTGAAGTTCTTTGACACATTGGGCTGTTAGAGGGAAATATCCATCTAGCCCCAACTTTGCTTGTCTGCTCAGATCTTGCCCCCTAATTCATCCATGCTTTCCTTGAAGGTGCTGTACAATATTCTGAGGTGTAAACTAATTTTGTCATTTGTTCAACCAAACTTGCATGATAAGATCAAACCCACAAATAACATGCAAGCTAGAAATCAATGCTGTGTGCTATAGGACTTTAGATGACTGAACCCAGCATGTCTGTCTCCTGGGGTATCTTGGGTGGGTTACAGTCAAATGGAATGGTGCGGAAGAACCTGTTGTTTTCATTTCCCAGGGCTGCTATAATAAATATCCACAAAGTGAGTACCTTCAAACAATGGAAATTTATTCTGTGACAATTCTAAGGGTCAGATACCTAAATCAGTGGCATAAGGGAGAATCTGTTCCATCTCTGTCACACAGCTTCTGAGGCTGCCAGAATGTTTTTACATTACTTGGCTTGTAGATGCCTCACTCCAATTTCTGTATGTCCTCACATGGCCTCTCTGGTGTCTATATGTATTCTGTTCTAAATCTTATAAAAATGAATCTCCATGGGATGGATTCAGAAGCTACCATAAATCCAGGAGGCACTAATTCTGAGAGCCTTAACATAGCACCTGCAAAGACCTCATTTGCAAATAGTCATATTCACAGAGTTAAGTCCGAGACATATCTTCTGGTGGCCAATATGCCACCCACTCTTCCAGTGATTTCTCCATTCTCCATCATATTGCCAGTGCTGGGATCTAAAATAGTACAGACTCCACCCCCTTCCCTTTTCTAGCTTCTAGATCTTACACTCGGCAGCACTTGGCTCCTTCAAGTTTGCTAACAACCACAGCTGAGTCCTAATCCCATCACAGCTTTCTGTCCCCGCTTTCAGCATCATGTTTTCTTCTGGCTTTGCTCCCCACCCCACCCCTTTGATTTTTAAGGTCTCTCATGATCACTTGGGCCTACCCACTCAATGCATCTTATCCCTATTTTAACTCCATTGGCAACCTAAATTCTCCTCTGTTGCATCAAGCAACTACTTATAGGTTCTAGAGATTAAGAGTTAGACTTCCCTTTGCATTCTCCTGCTTGGGGTAGTATAGATATTTTGTTCTCAATCTGGAATAAATGCAAATATGCAGATTCAGACAGCTGTCTTTTCCAACACATTAAGAAATCTTCAGGATCTGGGAAGCATGAGGCACATGCACAGGAGGAGGCCTGGGCTGAAGATGAGGGAAGATGGAGATGAGAGACAGAGAAGCTGTCCTGTTGAAGTCCCTGGATCCTCACCTCCATATGATTATCTAAGCTAAGAAATTCCTTATATTTCCTTCAAACTGTTGTTTTCATCCTTTCATTTATATATACTACTAAGGTGTGTGTATGCATATATGTAATTGTATAAATTCAGACACGTGCATTACGATTTAGGAGGAATAGAATTCAGCTGGAAGCTGCAGCTTCCATTTTTGATGTGATATATTTGTATTGTTTGAACATTGCACCATGAGCTTGTACTTCTAACATTTTAAAGATGCACCATAAAGTATATGTTCCTACAGGGCTATAAGACTGAGCATAAGCAGTGGAAGCCTCCAAATTTTCTCTTTTATTTGGTAATTTTAAATGGTACATGAGTTCATTCAAGAGCCAAAAATTAGAAATTGCTTCTTGGTCCTGATAACATGCTTTATCCTTTAAGAAAAGTTATTTAGATGGCACCATGGATGATGAAAGGCTCTTTCTCAGAGACAAACAAAGGACTGACTGGCTCATCTGTGTAGACCTGACATCCCTGCCCAAGTCCTCAAGGAAGCCTGGAAAACATAGGCTTTTCTTACTTATCTTTCTTGCATCTGTGGACTATAAATACTCACATCAGAGGGATGTGATTTGAAAGAAAAGAAGCTAAACAAGTGCCCTCCTTTCTCTCAGCAAAACAAAGACATGAAAGGAGCCTAGACTCTAATGGTATTAAGAAATGGCCAGGTAAGAGTATGTCAAAACCTCACAATTGAGAGCGCTAAAGAATCTTCCTGCTGGACTTGGCACAATGGGCTGCCCTACACTGATCTGAATCCCCCCTCCCTTTCTTACAAGGCCTTATACAGAGAATCCCATCAACTGGCAAGGGGCATGCTCATGCTACTTCCTTAGAAAAGGATATCTGAGCACCCCAGAAAATGAGGAGGGGCTTCAAGGGTTAATCCTTGAGTCTGGCAGCTGTCATAGAGAGTCAATGACTTTCAATACCTAAAGGGCATAAGAGTCACCATCCAACAGCTATGCGATCATTTAGACTCTCCCTTTGACCCCAAAGGACCAGGATCCACAGACCTTGGGCTAAGCCCCCAAATCTACATTTCAACAAGCAAGAATCCTGACCAACGAAGGTGGTTACACTTTCAGAGGAATGCCAGCCCCACCTTCTACTCCAATATCACCTTTATCTTACTGAAACATTTCTGTTTGGACCCTGAAAAGCAGAAAGGCATGCTTACTCACATGTTTCATACTCCACTCTTTCCTGTGTCTAAAGAATGAAGAACTGTTATGGGGGCATATATAAATTAGGAACTATTACTGATAATAAGTTAAAATACAAAGAATCACATACTGTGTTACAAGAATAAACAAAATCTATACTCTCTACACGAACATAATCCATTTCCCTAATATGTTATATTCACTGAGCTGTGGATAATTATTCAAGTTTCAGGGAAAGAAAGAATCAAGCTATATCGATCTTCTAGACTTGTGTAAATCCATTGCCCCGGGCTGCCTGTGTCGAACCCCTCTGGTTCCTGCTGAGATAGTCTTACTGTCACAAAACAACTCATCCATACTTCTGCTTTGCTTAGGTGGAAGGCTGGTGGCTGCCTCCTTGGAACCAGGCTTTGAAGATGTCAGTCATGTGTATTTGTTTATAGTTTAGCTGGACATGACCCTACTAAATACCAAATAAATAAAAGCAGAGTGTGGTTTTAAATTCTCCGCAACCAAAAGTATCCGCTAAAACCCAGGAGTGGATGGACATCACACGACAGGAGACACTGGTTTGAATTGAGATCCTTCCTCTTTCAGCAACCAGACCTTGGAATTGTTGCTAGACCAGTCGGGTCCTCCTCCTTAAGCTCTCTGCCACACTTGCCTTTTAAATATCCCTAATTGTTTTGTTCTCTTTACTCATTCTCACTCATTGCTACACTCTCATGTGCAATCTCATGCAAGAATATGTGGCCAAAAGAAACCACTTTCTATTTACTGCTGTGTCTATAGTACATACGACAATATTTTTGAGCTAGCTGATGAAAGGAGGCAAGGAAGGAAGAAAAGTATGAAGGGAGAGAGTGGGGGGGGGAGGTTACTAAGAGAAGAAATCAAGGTCGGAATAACATCACACTTCACATACTAGTAACAAAAACTAAATAAAATAGTCCATGTGAAAACTGATTTATAATGTAGTTGTCATTAAAAAAAAATATTTTCAATAGAGACCTTTTAAGAAAGTGAATTTCATAGACAAATGGTAAGGTTTTTTTACTTGACATTAAATTGTGTAGTTTCAAAAATATAATTATTTCCTGATTTCTAAAAACCTTCTTACTTGGGAATATCAATTAAGTGGGAACTTAATGTGGTGGTATTGTGTTCCCCCAAATATTGTGCATGCTAATAAACTTATCTGGGGTCAGAGAACAGGACAGTGTGGTGGTATTGTGTTCCCCAAAATATTGTGTACCCTAATAAACTTATCTGGGGTCAGAGAAAAGAAAAGCCACTAGAAACTTAGGATAGGCAGTAGTGGCATCCTAGCATTCCAGAAACAAATCCATCTGTTCAAGGATACAGCCAAGCATGGTGACTCACGCCTCTAATCCCAGAAAGTGAGCCTTTAATCTCAGGGAGTGATGGTAGAAAGCAGAAAGGTATATAAGACGTGAGGACCAGAAACTAGAAGCATTTGGCTGGTTAAGCTTTCAGGCTTCTAGCAGCACAGTTCAGCTGAGAGCCATTCGGATATGAGGACACAGAGGCTTCCAGTCTGAGGAAACAATATCAGCTGAGAAGTTGGCCAGGTGAGGTTAGCTGTGGCTTGTTCTGTCTCTCTGATCTTCCTTCCAGTGTTCACCCCAATAACTGGCCCCAGGTCTGATTTTATTAATAGGACTCTTTAAGATTCATGCTACATCTGGAGCCCAACATTCGTGGTACGAATTCATGAAAAAGCTGCTTGCCTGTGGCCTTGTGGGCCCCAGCTCAGACCCTAGCTACACTCGGCCAGTTGTGGTAGCACACACTGGTAGGATTTACTAAAGGAGACAAAGATAGAAGGATTCCGAGTTTGAGGCCAACCTAGGAGGCTTGGGAGAAGCTTCGGCCCGAGCCGAACCACAAACAGTGGTGGGACCATGGAGGCAGAGGCTGCTGCTCCGAGTTGCTGGCTTCTTCTCATCACATTGATGACTGCAGTGATGCTGCTACCTGGGAAGAAAGGTTCACCGCTGCTTGTTCAGAGAAGAATTGCCAGGACCATCATGTTACAAGAAAGCATTGGCAAAGGTCAGTTTGGAAAAGTTTGGCAAGACAAATGGTGGGGAGAAATTGCTGTGAAGATTTTCTCTTTTCAGGAAGAATGTTCATGGTTCCGAGAGACAGACATTTATCAGACTGTGATTACTCCAAACCACAGAGGATCCACCAAAAAAAAAAAAAAAAAAAAATCTACAGGGAACCATGACCATGCCTAACAGCAACTTTGAAATCTTCAAAAAGATAACAGGATCCCACAATGATGGTTCCAGCCATTAAGCTGATTAACACCACAGAAAGTTCGACTTCGGACTACAAACTGCTCAGGACAATTTCGAGATGGCTAGCTGAGATGATCTAGATTCACAGACTACTTGAACAAGGACTTCAGATAAGCCCTGAAGTTTCCCAATATGCAGAGACTGAAAAAATGATACAGGACTTGACAATTAACCCAAAAATTTCTTTTCAGGATTCCCTAAAGATGTCTTCACCCATAAAAAGCAGGAAGTAATTTTAAGAAAACGACGCCCACATTTCCAAGAGGTGGGATGGGAAGTTTTTGGTCCTTTAATGAGTTTTGGATATTGTCATTGTTTACAATGGTTGGTTGCAAATTTTTAATTGTTAATGGTCAGGAAAAAAGCTAAACATGGAGATTAGATTCAGAGGTTTTATTGAAAAAAGAAAGAAAAAAGAGAAAAGAACATAGATATGAAGTAGATCACTGAATCTATTCTGAGAAAAAAGATAAAGTAATAATAGGATAAATGGGTAGATCATGAATCTACTCTAAAAAGAAAAAGGGGAAGACATAAAAATGACAAAAAGTAGAATACTGAATCTATCATGAAAAGGAAAAAATACTTTTAAAAAAGAACTACTTGTTTTAAATAGGATAGGTAATGAAAATTTTTTTGTCTGAGTTTATCGAATGTTACTGGACTGGACATTGTTATATATTAATGGAGTTTTTTATCTGAATCTGTCAAGTGTTAATGGACTAGACATCATTAATGTAATCTTGACTGTATATATATTGTATATACTTATAAGATAGTTTTTCTTGTATTAGTTATAAGCTTTTTTGCTTTTTTTAAATTTTAGACAAAAAGAGAGGAAATTTTGTGGTATTGTGTTCCCCAAAATATTGTGTACCTTAATAAACTTATCTGGGGCCAGAGAACAGAAAAGCCACTAGATACTTAGGATAGGCAGTGGTAGCACACGCCTTTAATCCTAGCATTCCAGAGGCAGAAATCCTTGTGTTCAAGGATATAGCCAAGCATGGTGACTCATGCCTCTAATCCCAGGGAGTGATGGTAGAAAGCAGAAAGGTGTATAAGACGTGAGGACCAGAAACTAGAAGAATTTGGCTGGTTAAGCTTTTAGGTTTCTAGCAGCACAGTTCAGCTGAGAGCCATTCGGATATGAGGACACAGTGGCTTCCAGTCTGAGGAAACAAGATCAGCTGAGAAGTTGGCCAGGTGAGGTTAGCTGTGGCTTGTTCTGTCTCTCTGATCTTCCAGTGTTCACCCCAATAACTGGCCCCAGGTTTGATTTTATTAATAAGACTCTTTAAGATTCATGCTACAGGACAGCCACAATATTAAATATAGAGGATAGGCAGTGGTAGCACACACCTTTAATCCTAGAATTCCAGAGGCAGAAATCCCTCTGGATCTCTGTGAGTCAGGGCCACATTGAAAACAGCCAGGCATGGTGACTCATGCCTTTAATCCCAGAAAGTGAGCCTTTAATCTCAGGGAGTGAGGCAGAAAGCAGAAAGATATATAAGGTGTGAGGACCAGACTCTAGAAGCTTTTAGCTGGTTAAACTTCAGGCTTTTGAGCAGCAGTTCAGCTGAGAGCCATTGGGATGAGGACACAGAAGCTTCCAGTCTGAAAAAAACAGGATCAGCTGAGGAACTGTCGAGGTGAGGAAGCTGTGGCTTGTTCTGCTTCTCTGATCTTCCAGCATTCACCCCAATAACTGGCCTCAGGTTTGATTTAATTAATAAGACCTTTTAAGATTCCTGCTACATCTGGCGCCAATTCAGTGGGAACTTAGACATTAATGCTAAGTTTTTATTAATGATTCTGGGTTCACAGATTTTTCTCCAGTATTGTCACTAAAGTGAGTGATATTACTAGAGCTGACAGCATTTCCCCTCCTCCAAAGAAGAGATCCTCAGAGAGTCTCACCAAGTCCATGTGTGTGGTGGTGGTGAGTTCATAGAAAAGAGGAATTACAGAGAAGTTGGGGAAGGCCTTAAATACTCAGAATCACTGGCTGAGGGACTGGAGGCGCTGTTTATGTAGACTTGTTTAGACATGAGGTGTTGTTTCAGCCCAAAGCACTGTGTGTCATCCTTCAGTTAAATCTGCACAAACATCTGAGTTTGAAAGTGTATGCCACACTCAAGGCAGACAGCTTCTCTTGGGAGAGGTGGAACTCTAGCACAGAACCACCTGGCCAGGACATCTGCATCCCTTCCACTCACTAACCCTCTCATTAAAAGCTGTGAGGGCAGGAAGTGCACAGGATCAGCACAGACAGGGGAGAGGAAGTTACAGAAGATTAGAGGCCGGCCTGTTTTTTAACAGTACTAAAAACATTGCAATTTTTTCCTGTCTAGGATTTTTTAGAATGACATCTCTGCCTTTGATGATAATGTTAAGAACTGCTATTGTTTCTTCCTCCACCAGTCACAAATGGTCACTGGCACCTTTTTAACCTCTGACTAGAGGGTAAGTGGCCCACATTAGATCAATAAGAAAGATTATATTTCATTCTCTAGTCATGGTTATTAGTCATGAAGAAGTAAGCCACATGACCTCACCCAGGTCAGACATATTCCTTGCTTAGGAAATAGTTCTCTATGGGCTGAGTGGTAGTTCTGCCATCCATTCATCTTTCACAGAGGCATTTCATATCCTGTCTTCTCTACTGAGGTTATGTGCATAGCAGTGTTGGTGCCTGAGTTATCAATCACTTTGTGAATGACTTTTATGATTAAACCCTTGTTTCTCATAGTCCAGTGTTTGAGGAAGTGTGTTTCTTGTCTTAATCTTCTAACACCATGTCTTTGGGACTGTCAAGATGGCTCCACTGGTGAAGTGGTTGCTGCAAAAGCAAAAGAAACTTGGCTGGGATCCCCAGAACACACAGAACACTGGACCTGGTGGTATCTCTGTCATCTCTTTGCTTCCTTGGTGAGGTGGGAACTGGAGCCAGAAGAACCCTGTCAGCTCATGGACAAGCTGTCCTGGTACATGCAGCAGCAAAAAAGGAGACCCTGTCTTAAGACACTGTGGAAAGGTATGACCAATACCCCATATTGTCTGACCTCCACGGGAATACCATGGTACACATGCTAGTGCTACACGAACATGATCATGCATGCCTGCACACACAAAGTTTTAAAATTACATGGTTCTTTTTCAGTTAGAACAAAAATTTACTAATCTCTAGATGTCTAGTGTTCTTCACTGAATACTAATTATGTGATGTTAATACCTGCTGTGTTTTAAATTTTTATTCCATTTTAATTAGTTTATTTTGTATGCCACAGAATGTGTGTAAAGATCAGAGGAGAATTTATGGAGTTGGTACTTTCCTTACACTATGTGGGTTCCAGAAGTAGAACTCAGGCTGTCCAGTTCAATGGAAGACACCTTTACACATGGAGCCATCTTGCTGGCCCAGGTGTTGTATTTTAAGGATGGGTTTCATAACTGGATGAATAGAGTGAATGCAAGGTTAACAGAGATAAGCAGATCTCTCCACTGCATGACTTCGCTGGGCCTTTACTGGTAAAGATGTCAGGAAATGGACTGGTGTTTCTCAAAAGTCACTTTGGGACCACTGGTCTAACTTACCCATCAGGTGGAGACTAAGGAACTTGTCTCCAAATATTTCAGAAAGGGCATCAAGGTACTTTAATAGCATGTAACTGATCAATACCAGAGCTTTCCAAGTGTAAGTGTGCACTGATGAGCAGAGGTGGCCCACTTGGAAATGACATGTGTGCTTTTATCAGTCACTTTTCTTCTCATTACCCTTTCAGTGCATTACAGCTTATGTCAATCAATAGTTCCTCTTGCAGAATTTTCCTACTAGGCTTGATTAGGAAGAAAGGAAGGGGGAGGCAAGAAGAACTGGTCTAAGTATAGGTGGAAATAAATGGTACAGGAGTAATCTCTGGGCTGCCTTTATTGTAGAGAACTAACAGTAAAGTCAGAACAGCAAAAAAGGCACATTTATTAGTATATATGGTATCTATTCTTAGCTGCTCAGGGCTCTTCAATTTATAATATTCCCTAAAGCCTGGTCCTCCTACTATACATGAGAACATGCAGGAAATCACCAATTCATTATTTTGTAAAATGTTTTCCTTTCAATAGTGAATACACAATCACCGATTTAAAAACCATCCCTTTAGAGATAGGGTGGGAAGAAGCATGTGTATAAGCCTAAGACTTGAGTTAAAATTCCCAAAGTCCATATATAGCCAGGCATACTAATGTGCTTATGTAGCCCCAGTGCTCCTGTGGCAAGATGGGAGACTGAAACAGAAAAAACTCCAGAAGCTTGTGGCCAGGTAGTCCAGAGTGCTCATTGGCAAAACTAGAAGAGAGACTGTCCCAACTGATACCCGTGGTTGTCCTATGACCTGTAAACCCCACAATGAAATGCTTTTGCCCACATGCACACACAGAAGACTAAAACTCATCCCATTCCATATACTGTCTACTTGATAGAGATTGAGAAATATGGTTTTATATCAGCTTATTTCCAGTGGACAGCCACTGGATTCATAAACTATCATGGAATACTGTATGGTATGCTGTCTACAGTCTACATTATTGTCAGTCATGGTGATCTTATTAAAAACAACACTAAACTCATATAAATTAATCAAATGCCTTTGATACACAAATAATTCATGATTGTTTTCAGGCTTTTCACTTTAACGGCCACGGAATGAAGATTATTAACAAGATTAAAATGCTATCTGTTTGTGTGTTTGTTACTTTGGTAGTTTGGTTAGGTGCTATACTCTTCAATACCTTTTACTCCATTAGAAATAATGTTCTAAATGCTTTATGCTATAAAATATTATAACAGAAGGTATTAACAAGCAAATAACAAAACAAGAATAAATGACCAAAAGCCTTGATTTTAAAAGTATGTCTTACTACAAAACAATAAGATAGAAAGTAACTCATCCTACAAAAGTGTTGATATTACAGTTCTGAAAAGAGTATTATCATTTTCAATTCAAAATGGCCAATTTATTTCCTGTCAATATGAGAAAGTCCACAATGTTTTGTCATTGTTTGATTTACTCAATTCTCAAGAGGATAGAACAAGCCACAGACTTAGAGCAAAGGTTTGCAATTGTGGGGGGCGGGCATGCGAAGGGAGTATCAGGTATCATTGGAATTCATGGAACATGACCAGGTAGCTGGCAAAGCCATGCATGAATGAGCCTTAATGAGGCAAAGCCCTGTGGACCATGTGTCCTGAGGACCTCACGCAGTTATTGCGCATAGCTCTGATTGTTGTCTTTACAGTCACCATATCCCTCATAATCTGGGTTGTATGAAAACTCTCAAGGGGTTTCTATCCCCTCACTGGGCAGAGTTACTGTACTTACAATAGGAGCGATTGACTTTCTCCAAGCATTGCTGCTGGAGCAGATTAATGATTCACCCACCATCCTTATAAAGAATTTATACATGTAGAAGTGTTAGTAAGGTTAGGTTAAGATGTTTTTGTTAATGGCTTTGAGGTAGAAAATCTTGGGGAATAATTTAAAGTTTTGAAAGGCACATAGTTGAGTGAGGGACTTGCTGAGGTCAAGAAACAAGAACAATGACAGTCTGGCTATTGTGGCCAATACACCTTTCTTGCTAGGATAGGTTGATGATCACGGGTGATGAATAATGCCTTGTACCCATGTCTGCCTTCAGCTTTCTGATACTTAAAAAAAAAAAAAAAAAAAAAAAAAAACTGCTGATGAGTGGGTATGCACCCTGAGGATTTAAAGTAGACCTGACTGTTTTTCATATATAAAACTGTAGATTTGTGATTCTTTTAAGATTTCTTGTAATATTACCTTTTGAGAAAAATAGTAAAGTTATTGATCCTTTCTTTGTTGCCACAAAATACAGCCTGCCAGCAAAAGAACTGGCTGAGGAAAATACCTTGCTTGCTAATACTCTGTTAATCTATAACAAGTTGCTTGGACACAGACAAAAAAATGGAAAAAAAAGAACAACAACAGCAAACACACACACACACACACACACACACACACACACACACACACACACACACACGAATGAGTTTCCCCTTTTTGCTGGCCTCAGAGAGTTAATTCCCCCTCTCCCCTGCCCCATCACCAGCCCCAGAGAATTAAGTTTTACTCCCTCAGATATAAAATTCAAGTTCAGTGATTAGTCAGTGATTAGTCCGCTGACTTCGTGGATCCCCCTCAATCCCTAAGCTGCTGAAGTCTGGTCCTCATGGCAGCAATATGCAAAAGACATTTGAAGAAAGCTGCTACATGTATTTAAATGTCTCTTCCACTCCAATGAGTAGTGGAAAAACAACTTAAAAAAATTGAACAAAGATCTTAACAGACACCTTATTAAAGAAGATCTATGGAAGGCAAACAAATGCAATAAAAATGCTCGGCTTCACATGTCATCAAGGAAATGCAAACTGAAGCAATAGTCATGATCACTGTGAATCCACTAACTGGCCAGCACCAGCTGGTGAGTATGTGTGGCAATAGCTGCTCTCATTTATGTATAAAGAAATTGAAAAATGTGTTGGCCACCTTGGAACACAGTTCTGTGGTTTCTTACAAAAACAAACAAACAAACAAAAAAACCCAAGCCTATACTTACAACATGACCCAGGTATGGTATGCTTGGTGTCAGCCCAAAGTACCTGAAAACATATCTCAATAAAAGTTTGCATACCATTTGTAGCTTCCAAGAATTGGAGCAATGGAGCTGTTAACTGTTAATGGACAACTGTGAAACATCCAGAGATGAGTGAACCACCACAAAATACACACAAGAATATTAAGTGCACATTGCTAAGGAAAAGAAGTCAATCTGAAAGCTACCTTTTCAAGATGTAAATTACTCTGGGAAAAGCAAAAATTTAAACACTAAATTAAAAAAAAAATAATGATTACAAGGGACAGGAGACTGTGTGAATGGAGAACACAGCAAAGTTTTAGGGCAGTGAAAATACTCCAGTACAGGTATATGCAAGTAGATAAATGTCATAATACACTGGGTGAAATGTCCAAGATTGTTGTGGAATATTTGTTTAACTAGGCAAAGATGCATTACATTTGTTTATGCTGCATTTGTTTAAAGATGTAAAGATGTGTTGCTTTGCTGGCCTAAGGCACCTGATTAGTCTAACAGAAAGCTGAACAGCGGATAGCGAGGCAGTAGAGGAATAGGTGGAGCTGGTGGGCAGAGAGAATAAATAGGAGGAGGAATCTAGGCTTGAGACGTGAAAGAGAGGAAAGAATAGAGAAAGAGAGAGAAACACCCGGGGCCAGCTAGTCAGGCACGGAAGAAGCAAAAAAGTAGGACACACAGAATGAAAGAAAGGTTTAAAAATGCCCCAAAGCAAAACATAGATGAAGAGAATGTGGAGGAAAGGTTTCCTAGTGAGATCTGAGCTTGCTTCACCCAGCAGAGCTACATTAGAGGATTGCTTGACCACATATGTGGTTACTAGGTGATCGGAAAGGGTCTGCACTTAGCTGTGCTAGGGGGAGGTCTTTTGCTCTACCCCTTGGCATTCCTATAAAAGGCTCTTTAGAAGAGTCAGAAGGGGCCAATGGATAATGATCCAGGCCCTCCCAGGGCTATCCTGTGCTTCTATCTGTTTCTCTCCCCTCTATCTGATCTAATATCTCTTATCCCTCTCTCCTTAAGAGTACCGTGTTGTAAAATGTGGGAGCCAGTCTCTCAGCTGGGCTCCCTCAAGAGAAACAGGTTAAAATAAGTTATACGTGCTAGTGGGACAAGCATAGGATAAAGCTGAGAATTCATAACTAAAAATAAATCTGAGTCATGATTTGGGAGCTGGTTGGTGGTCCAAAAGAAAGCCTGCTACACAAGACCGAGTCGTTAGCTATGTACTTTGAGTGATAATGATGTGCCAATGTTAGGTCCACTCATGTGACACATGTACCATTCTGCTGGGGCTGCTGACAATGGCAGAGGCTGTGCATGTGTGGAAGTAAAGGAGAAATGGAAAATCTCTGCACGTATCTCCCAATTTTGCTGTGACTCTTAAAGGGGTCTTAAAAATTTCTCAACTGGCAAAGTACAATAGAGATAGGTTGCAAGTTATGATGGAAATCACATGTGTAAAGTTAAATCTTCTGATAGCCAATAGAAGTTATAAAAATTGACAAAATTAATTGTAATGGCATATCTGTTTAAATCAACAGGTCAAAATACCATTTTATCAATAAGCAAACAGTAAACAGCAATACTTTCAATCTATTGATAATGTATTGACATACTAACAAGACTTTGTATTTTTTTTTAACAAAAATATTTGAAATATAATGGATATTTTATGTGTATAGCATGCCTCTGTTCAGATTATCCACATTTCAAGTGCTCAGTTGTCACACATACTTAGTATGTAACAGCACAGGTATTTATCAATAAGGATGTTTATTTACTAAGAGCAAACCAGATGCTAATTGCTCTCATCTATCATATAGTATACTTTGAGCATCTTTCTAACATTGTACTCAGTATACATGGAATTTCAAATAATAGATGATATCCTAGCTTGGTTCTGTTGCTATGAGATAAACACTATGACCAAAAGCCAAGTCAGAAACTCAAGGCAGGATCTTGAATCTGTAACACTGAAGAACACTGTTTACTCAGCTACCCTTTTTATATATCCCAGGCCCACATGCCTAGGAATAGCACTGCCTAAAATGGGTTAGGTCCTCCTGCATCAATTAACAATCAAGAAAATGGCCCAGACACTCCATCAGGCCAATCTGATGGAGGCAGTTCTTCATTTGTGGCTTCATCTTCCCAGGTGTGTCAAGTTGACGAGCATGACAGATAACAACATAGAAAATCAATTAAATCCCAACTAAACACATGGATTTTTCTACAAATAAGTGTTCTTCAAGCTGTCACATCTCACACTACCCAAAGTAAGACATAACAGATAATGAAACCTGAAGCTAACAGCGAAGGCTCATGTGTATTAAGGACTTACCAAGTACCAGACAATGTTTAAAGAATGGCTTACTTAATTGCCACAATAACCTTTCAAAGTGGGTACAATGATGTTCAGAATCTTAGACGACTAGCATAGATAACCAGTGTGAGAATTAATTCTCATCTCTCTTGCCACAACTGTGACTAATGTTTATTGAGAGCTTTCTAGGAGCCAGGCATGGTTAATCAATTAAGTAGCATTTCGTTATTAAGTTTTATTAAATGCTATGCACTAAAATGTGGGGTTAGTTTAAATTTGTTAACTCATTCTTTAGTAAACTAGCATTTGAGAAAATGAGTCTTACATGCTAGAAATAATATGAAACACCTCAAAATCAATGAATAAACTTAGGTCAAACCTTGAAAACAACTTCAGACTGGGATGAGCTAGAGCACTGAATGTATCATATAGAGAAGAAGTCACCAGGTTTAGTTTTCAAATATCACTGTTTCCCCAACTGGTGCTCACACTGAGAATCCATGCTATGACCATCATATTCTACATAAGAACTGGATTATCACTTGTTGACAATAATACAAAACACTGTTACTTGCTTTGGTATATTTGGTCCTTGGAAAACCCTTTTATATTCTAGGACAGATATTATACTCACTTTGTTGCAGAGGGAAAATAGAGCAACCCACACAGAGCAGAATCTGCACTTGTTAGATGGAGGAAGCAGATCTGAAGGAGTCTATCTCCCCTTGCTGTAAGGCTAGTGTTTCCAGTCCTGACATGGGAAGTCTCAGTGATTGTGAGATGGTTGACAGAGCTAAAGTCTGCATTTAAATGACAAAAATTAGATTAACCAAATAAAAGTGTTAAGTATCTGAACATCCCAATGGTATGCAGATGTGATAAATACCAAGACACAAATTTGGCCAACTTGGTACCTTATACAATGCTATTTGTATTTTCTCTTAATGTAAATTCCAATAGCTAAATTATATGTTTTATCTGTTATTTGATTACCAAAATATAGATAATCCTAGTGGTAAGAAGTGTTTTTATGTCCTCAGTTTACTTTTTTGAATTTTCACAACAATTCTTTGTAGTATTATCTTTGCTTTTTCCCAAACTGTGAGCAGGAAGACGATGACTTTTTCTTACATCTCTTTATGCACTCAATGGCCCTGCTTATGTATTGTAATTAGCCTAGTATGTTAGAGAGAAGCATTTTAGTTATATCAAGAAAGAGCATACTTCTGTAAAAATACATGCACAGAAACAGAAAGTAACAAAGACAGAGATCATTCTAAGGATCAGCTCCTTTCCCAGCCCTACTTCCCCTACTGGCTTCCTTTCTGATTTGGATTTCCTGCTTTCTACAGGTCTTGCTTATGTTGGGTCCTCACACACTTGTTGGCCTTGACTATAACCACCTAGTAAACTGTACTTCACTTTGCTTGCTTCCTCCCCGCTCTAGCTTCTCAATGCAAATTGTCCAAAGATAGAATCTGGTTGTACAGTATATCTTTTTATAAAGGGGTATTCATTATTAAAAACAACAAGCAAAAAACCAAACTGCTGTCCCTGACAAATCCCACGATGTCCCCCGTCCATCACAGACAAGTCAGTCAGTCCTTACTGACTGCCACCCCCTCCCGTCATCTCCCACGCTGTAGACACCAACCCTGCTTTCCTCTCTGACTTTCCACCTATACATCCTTTCTACTAAGCAGTTCTGCTTTTCAATATGTCCTAAATATTTCTAGTCTTACCCCTCTGAACTCCTAAAACCGCAGGTAAGCTACTATCACCCCTGACCTAAATGACTGCACCAGCCATTTTACTGATGCACAGACGGCACTGAGAAATATATTTTTCATATAACAGCTAAAAGAATTCAAGTATTTAAACCAGATTATATTGCACTGTTAACTTAAGCCAATAATATTCATTTTATCTAGAATAAAACTGAAGCCTCTTCCAGGTTCCATGAGGCTGTGCTGCTGACCCTGGCTGCCTCATGCACCCCTTTCCATCCTCTACCACGTTGTTCCTGGCATTATGTTTTCTCTCAGATCCTTTTTCATTCCACCCTTCCCCACCTTTACTCTTGCTGGTCTGGTTTTTCTCCTCTGCATGCTTCCTTCTCCCCATCACTCAGCTCTAGAGTCAGCTGTCCCTAGCTAAGACAGGATTCTCGGCCTCCCTCCTCAATTGCTACCCATCATATCATTGTGTAATGTTTGCCATTACAGCTATCACAAGGGTCCTTGCTTATCTGTTTGCCATCCGTCTCCATCCCCCTCACTGCAGTGAGGCACCTACTAAGATTTCAGTCCATGCTTTTTAACAATGGAGCTCCAGCACCAAGAACAACTCCTGGCACGGCACATTCAAAGCCAGTGCTGAATGAATGGATGAGTCTCTTTCTGTGCCAGAGGTTATTTATAAGCCATTGACTGGTTAATGCCTCACCTCACATTGAATTAAAAAGAATGGATGGGGCCCCCAGGACCCAATGTGGGGCTGGGCATGAGCTAGAGCTGTAGCCCAGGGCAAGCCTCTCCCCTCCCATTGCACACTTGGCAAGTGTTTCCTAACCAAGTGAGTGAACGGATGTGCCTCCAATGGTGCCTGCCGATGTACAGAGAGACTAAAAAGAGCTGAGTGTGCTCTTTTCCCTGCTGATTATATCTTTCTTCCAGAAAGCATTATAGAAAGTGGCAGAGACACACTGTTGATGTGGCTAGAGGCATTTAGTTGAAATTGAAGTGATTTTTAAAACTACAGAGACACAGTCATCTGGCACCAGTGATGATCTGAGTTAAGAAGGCATCCCGCCACATTCTCATTTTGTTTTGCACAACATAAGACATTCACATTAATTTTCTTCTATGGCACTTTTTGTTCCAACATAGAATATTGATGCTTTGCATTTTTATCTGCATAAAGCAAACATTAAACTTTATCATTCTTTACAGAACAATCGCTCTATAGAAGGTCTGAATTCTATCTCTAAAGACCATGGTAATCAGAGTAATAATTTTAGATTTGGAAGTATTAAGTAAGATTCATCTTGGTCTAAGACTATTTCACACTGACAAAAAAATCATACTTAGTGGCATTTTATCTGTGGTGTTCACTCTTTCTTGACAACTGCTGTAAGACCTGCAAAAAGATCAAAGAAACCAATCTCTTCTTATTTTGACAAGTAATAAACTAAATCTAGATGTAAATAAGAATAAATTCTTGAAATGCACCCCAAAGACAGATTCTTTCACAACACATTTTTAGCTGTGAGGAAACAGGGATCCATACATCCCTAAACTCTTTTTGATGCCAGCACCTAGAGTGTTGTTAAGATAAACCACACTATAAATTAATTTGATCTATGAATTCTCAAAACATTATCTTACACTATGTAAATATAATTTGTTAGTCTGGGCAATTTGTTATAGACTTCTTTGCCATTACAGAAGATTAACGAGACCTTATGCTAATCTTTTGCAGTGTGGCTCTCTGTCATGGTCATATTGGGTAATGATTGCAGTAACATTAATGCAAATTCTTGCTTAATGGCAGTCTCACTCTAAGTCCTGGATGGGCATTATAACTTCTCTATGTTTCAATTTCATTAATGTCAATCTATTTTAAAATGATGATAGCCATGAAAAGAGAGCCCATTCCCCTTTCATCCTCGAGGCCCATAAGGCCAAGCACAGTGCTGGCACCATATTGAAAGGTTGTCTCAATTAGCAAATCTCACAGGAGTACACTGGAGTATACAAACTTAATAAAGCTACTGGGCTGGGAGAATAAGTGATAAGGTGGATCTGGCTACCAAAAACCATATTGACATTGAGGTGAGGAGATGGCTCAGTGGATAAACAACTTGCCAGGGAAGCATGAGTACCTGAGTTCAAATCCCAAGAACCCTCATTAAGCCAGACGAAGCTCGTCATGTCTGTAATCCCTGCACTTTTGCAGTAAGATGGGAAGCAGACACTGTTTTCTACTGAGAACAATATAAGGAGACAGGCACTTCCATATCTTTCTGTTAGAAATACAAATATTATTATTTAAAGAATTTAGCAAAATTTATAAAAATGTAAGTTGTGGTGATATTTGTGTACCCCAATAAAGCTTATCTGGGGATCAGAGAAAAAAGCCAGTTACTGTATTGAATGTAGAGGCCAGGCAGTGGTAGCACACAGCTTTAATCCTAGCATTTGGGAGGCAGAGATTCATCTGCATCTCTATGAGTTCAAGGCCACACTGGGAACAGAACCAGGCCTGGTGGCACATGCCTTTAATCCCAGCACTAGTTAACCATATAAGTCTGGAGGTCTATACAGACAGACAGGAAGCGATAGAGCTGGGCAGAAAGAAGAAGTGATGTAGCTGGGTGGAGAGAGGAAGTAAGATGGCAGGGCACAGATAAGAATATACACGTGAGTATACAAGAAGTATGCTCTTGGGCTGAGAATTTCTTAGTAATAAGAATATGGCTGGTTTCTTTGTGCTTCTCTGATCTCTCAGTTTTCACCCCAATATCTGGCACTGGGTTTTCTATTAATAAGACCTTTTTAGATTCGTGTTACAGTAAGTTATGCATTTTGTAGTAATTTCGCTTTACAATTGAAATCACAAAACAATCTTGGTGGTAACCTTATAATAAATATAATATAATATAATAAATATAATATGATATGATATGATATGATATTATAATATAATATAATGATGTGATGTGATATGATATGATATGATACAATATAATATAATGTAATAAAATATAATATAATATAAATAGTGAAAAACTGAAACAACCAAAATGTGCATCGATTGATAACCAGCTCCATTAATTATGGCATAGCTATGCAAAAAAAAAGACGGTCTAGTTATAAGCCAATAAAAATGGTAGCTGTGGATTTAAAAGACACTTATAACTTGTAAATAAGCAAATATTAATTGGCAATATCATAATTATAACAGAATATTTTACATAAATAGAGTATATACAAAGGAAATGTGAAAATACCATGATGATTTCCTCTGAAAAGTGCTCAAAAGGGCTTCGAGGTTCTACTTCACTTATCCTGAGCCTTTGTTTATGTATTTTGGGGTAGTATTAGGTTCACGGTCAAGAGAAGTGTACCAAGATGTTCCATTTCTCCCTTACACACAGCCTCTTTCATTGTCAGCATCCTCCACTAAAGTGCTATATCTATTGCAACTGGTGAACTTGCAATTACATGTCATTGTCACACCATAGCTTATACACTAAGGTTTACTCTTGGTTTTAGACAGTTGGTCAACTTGAACAAATACACATTATGATATATGTACACCATTATGGCACCAAACAACATATTTTCAACTGTCTTGAAAATGCTTTGTGGGGCTGAGAAGATGGCTCAGTTGGTAAAGTACGGAAAATCACAAGCATGAGGAACCCATTTTTAAAAATGCTGAGCTTTGTGATGCATGTTTATAATCCCAGCACTGGGGAGGCAGAGACAGGGCCTGGCATCTACCAGCCAGCCAGCCTAGCCTCATTAGCTCCAGGCTAAAGAGAGACCATGACTCAAAATAATGTGGTGGCTCCTAAGGACACCTGAGGTGTCCTCTGGCCTCCATACATGTGCGCGCGCGCGCGCGCGCACACACACACACACACACACACACACACACACACACACTCCTTTATGTTCTGCTTATTCTCTTGTCCTTCCTACTCTCCATTCCTAGCAGCCACTGGTTATTTTACTTTCTCTTATTGTTTTGCAATAGGAATTTTAAAATAGAGTCAAATGTTAGTATTTCTAATAAAAAGAACATAACTCTTTCGGAGGATGAAATGGAAGATGGTGAGAGACACAATAAAAAATGAATCCCTTCTACATATACTAAAATGAAGCACATATCGAGAGATATTGGAGCATGATTCACAGTTAAGCTTTAAAGATCAAAAGATAATCAAACATAGCTTCAAAGAGGCCTCAACTCCAGACTTGGAAATGTGGCTCTCATATTTCAGTGCTAAGCTTAAGGGACATTATAACCAAGGATCTTTGCAATCCAGGGTGCTCATGTTCCCTGACTAGTTGGGGAACCTCTCACCTGATCCCTGCTTCCCTCTGTCCATGCCTTTGCCAGGGGAAAGAGGGTATGCAACAGCAGTAAACCCTGCAAAGCACTTGAGTTTAGAAAAACATTCATCAGTGTAACTCCCTAAAACCCAGGCTCTAACTGACACTCACCAAAGCGGTACAGAATCTTTCAAAATGAAACATGCAGAGTTCTACCAACTACATCAGCAACAGCTCACTCATTTCAAGACAGCTGCAAAAAGGGAAAGGGTAATCATTTCACCCCCAAACGGGAGTTACTTTTCCTTCAGAGTTTCTTGCTTGACTCAAGAAATCAATTAGAAAATAAATGCCAGTAGTTCTTAGTCCTAAGGAACACAATGGCTCTGAGCCATTCCGGAATCCTCCTTACCTGTGTCACCTATCTGCTGAGGATATAGCAGACTGTAAACTTGGAAGCAAGAAGGAAGCATTGGGGGATTTGCCAGCTGGCAGCATCTCTTTACAACACACTGGTAACCAATAATGTGGTCTTGGATGCTTTGGATGAGCTGAACACATCTACTCAAAGCTTGCTCTTGTGCTTATTAACTATGTGAATTGGGCACGATGTTCATTCATCCTCTGTGAGCATCAGCTCCATACCCTACAAATGGAGTTCAGAGTGGCTAGCTCATAGTGATATCATTGGCACCAAGGCTATGCTTTGCACAGTACATGGTAGGCAATAAGATGATCCATATATCTTTTATTTGATCATAATGGTAACGAAGATGACCCATCAATTTATGAAAACAGAGTCAAAATAAATGCTCTGTTACAGTGTTTCTGTGACATCAAAAAACAATGACGACGCTAAATTGCCAATAACTATGCATATGAATATATATACTTGCATGAAATGAAAGGATTCACATATCCCCTCTTTCTGACTTTACCCTCAACTCAAGTTAGGCTATGGGTAAAAGGCAACTAGCACTTCAGTATTTGCTAAGGGGCATGCTTAAGTATGGAGTTAATAGTTGCAGCTTTACTACAACATTGGAATTGCTATTTGATTTCCTCTTAGTGCTAAGATTCCTCTCATTCTAATGGTGATATATGCTATAATAGATGACTGTGGAATAATAAAAACAGTAGCAGTCATTTCCTTATTCATGGTACTTTTTCTATTTCTGTTTTTATATTAAATATATTAAATCAGTGTATAAAATATAATCTGTTTTTAAGACCATAAATATTAATGTAAAATATGAGGCTTTGGCC
Organism: Peromyscus leucopus; assembly: GCF_004664715.2. NCBI lineage: Eukaryota > Metazoa > Chordata > Mammalia > Rodentia > Cricetidae > Peromyscus > Peromyscus leucopus. The sequence continues at coordinate 91,032,192 of NC_051070.1, read as the reverse complement.
AGCAGGAGCTCTACCTCCTCCTCTCTAGGCAAACAACTCTCTAATTCCTATTTGGTCAGAATCACTTGTGTGTTTATTAAAATGCCAGTTTTGGATTTCATCTACAGTTCTGCTGCTGCTGCTGAGGTCTGCAATGGAATGGTAGCATTTCCATTTCCAGCAGGCATTCTACGGGATGTGATGCAGGCAGGGAGTCCCCAAGCCTCATACTGAGAATGAGCCTAAAGTCCAGGACCTCGGAATCCCAACAGTGAGTTCTGGAAGGGGAACAGGGAGTTTTGAATGTTAGTTCCCCATTGCTTGAGATTCCTTGGTCCTCGTGCTCTTCTTCCATTTCAGCTCTGGCAGCTGTGCTCCTAGCAAGCAATCATCTTGAATACTCTCCTCCTTTACTTTTGGCCCTGCAGCCTCTGGAACATGCAATCCATTCTGTCAAAGATGGATTGGGGTCAGGGAAAAAGGGAACTGGGTCCCTACACTCAATTGACATTAGCTTTACCTCATAGGGTACATTGTGTGACTTTTAGTCCTCATTTGGAAGGGACAGAAAGAGAGATGTTCGAACATCTCTCTTTCCAGACAAGAAGGAAATAGAGATTCAGATTCATGAGACCATGGAGTGGGCACTTATATTCTCAAGAGATATCATACAATATACAGATATGTGTGTGATGGTACCTTTCTCTGATATTTATTGAAACTTGCTGTGGTTAATTTTCTTTGTCATTTTATAATCATCTCAAAGTCCCATGCCCCCTCCTATTCTGGAAAAAATAAAATTGCAAGGGAAAACTAGACCTTTATTTTTACAACTTGGAACAAAAGTGTTCTGACTAGTTTTATGACAACTTGACACAAACTAGAATTATTAGAGAAGAGGGAACGTCAACTGAGAAAATGCTTGCCCACCAGACCGGCCTGTAGACAAGCCTATGGTGCATTTTCTTGATTAATGGTTGATGTGGGAGGGACCAGAACACAAGGTGACCAAACACCTTGGTGCTACCCTTGTGTTTGGTAGTCCTGGGTGCTATAGGAAAGCAAGCTAACAGAACAAGCCAGTAGGAGCAAACAAGTAATCAGCATACCTCCATGGCCTCTGCTTCAGTTTCTGCCTCCAGGATCTTGCCTTGAGTGCCTGCCCTGACTTCCCTCAGAGTTGGAGTGTGACCTGAGAATTGTAAGCTGAAATAAAACCTTTCCTTCCCAAGTTGCTTTTGGTCATGGTGCTTTATCACAGCAATGGAATCACGAAGGCAAGAGCTAGGCTTGTATTCTTCCAGGGCACAGAGCTTCACCCAGGTCATCAGGTTCTTGCTATTGCATCTCCCACACATTCTTTGCTAAACTCCACACAGTGAGATAGAGAACTCTATAAAGGACTTGCTCACCACACACTGGTTTAATCTCTGCTGCTTGTCACCTCCCCATGGGAGACCAACAGGAACAGCTGCCTTGATTGCATAGCCTATAGTCATTACCAGCACATCCTCTGATCCTGATCTTTAAAAGCCTGTTCAGACTTTACCCCAATAGTGCAAGTACAAGAGTAAGTCCTCCAAGGTAGAAAGGAAGAAACTAACTGTCGTCTCATGGCATGCATATATTGCCTTCTGCTCTTTCTATTGGTAGCTGGTTCACTACCAGAGTTTTACTTGTCTCCTAAATTAGAGAATGAATTCACCCTTTAGGAAAAAAAAGTCCCCAATCAACTCATTAAATTCTCATCCTAGAAAAAAGGAAGTGGAGGTTTAGAGAGAGACTGCCCATCAACACCTGTTTGTTTGCATTGTTTATGGGCATCTCAGAGTGTGTTCCTATCCAACTGGCTCCCAGTGATATCAGCCAGAGAAAGCTCTGGTGGCAGCCTGGCCGCCTGGAGGTCAGGAGCAACACAAAGCTTGGAGTTTCCCCTTGTCTCTCATCACTCCAAGAGCATCGCTTCATTTCCCCCTATATCTCCCCCTTCTTGGAGTGTCCTATTGCTAGAGAAGCAAATTATACCAACAGGCCTCATCCTGTGTGCAAGCTAAGGCTACTACAGCCTCTTTATATGAGGTCACTAATCTATTTTAAAGACCAGATATTACATAGTCTAGGATTTATAGTAAAATTGAGGGGTGTCTAGGTGTCTTTTTCTCTTGCTGTATTAAAATAGCCAGGCAGAAGCAACCCAAGGAGAAGCATTATTTGGGGTCACAGTTCAAGGCTCCAGTCCTAGAAGTCAAAGCTGAAGGAACTTAGAGCAGCTGGTCACATTGCTTCTAAGATCAAGAAGCAGGAAGTGATTATTCTAATGCTCGGTGGTGCACTTTCTCCATTTACACAGTCCTTGATACCCAGCCAGGGGATGGTGCCACCTATAGTGGGTGGACCTTCCTCCCTCAATTAGCCTAATCAAAATAATCTCTGGCAGTCATTCTGGGAGACTCTAATCTGTTCAGTCCCTCACAGATATATCCGGGTTTGTCTCCTGGGTGGCTCTGGTGTCTGTCAAACTGGCAATTAACATAGACAGCATTTGAAAAATAATCATTTGAAAATACAAACCTTTCTCAGATAGTGTGTCAAATTTAAAAAAAAAAGTGGGAGAGGGGCTGATGGATTTTGCCCTTAGGCCTTAATTTGTCAAACCCTGCTCTTGCCTTAGGGGTGGCAATGACTTCTCCAGCTGCTAGTTTCTGGATGCTTGAAGATCCCAATTCTGATTGTTATCATTGGAATATGCAATGTTCCCTATAGGTTCATGTGTTGAAACTTTGGTGCCCAGCAGGGGCAGTATTTAAGGAGGTGGTAGAAAACTGAGAAAGGGGGTCCTAGCTGGAGGTAGTATAGTACTGGGGCTCACTTTTGTTGCCCTAGTCCCTTGCTATCTCTCTGCTCCTGATGAGCATAAAGCAAAGAACATCATTGCCCACAGAGTCCTGCTAGACAACTTTCACTCAGGTCCAAAGGAATGGGGCCAGCTGCCCAAAAACTGAATCTATAAACCCAAATAAATGATCCCTCCTTGTAAGTTGGTCTCTCCTGTAGTTTAATCCAACAAATCTGTAGAGCACACTGATCAAATAATTCCCGTTAGTCAAGTTAGTTCCTATATTGACCTTTTCAAAACCAAGCTACCCAAAATGAGCTCTTTTCCAGAATGAACTCTGACTGGTAAAATTCAAAATCATAACCTATGGAATGTATGTTTTCCTACTTCATAACCTATGGAATGTATGTTTTCCTACTTCATAAATTTCTCAATACTTTCAGATCTTCAAAAATGCATTCACAAATAGTCTCAATGGGACTGTGTGTCTTCATCATTCATTAGAATCAGTTGGCTAAGAGGCAGGTAGTCAGGTGTGGCGGCAGCCGAAACACAGTGGCAATAAAGACCAGAAACTGAGCTATTACCCGCTGAAGAGTTAGTGAAAACAAGCTCTTAATCAAGAGCTTGGAACAGGGACGCCTCTAACCCCAACACCCAGGGAAAGAGACATCTCTGTGGGACAGAACCAGAATAGATCTGAACACTGTCTGAGGCCAGCCAGGGCCCAGCTACTGATCCTGCGAAACCCAGCAACTTGGAGGTGTTGGTGAGACTACCCTGCTCAGCTGAAATCCATCTGGGAGAGGATTCAGAACCCTACAGTTTGAAGTCTGAGGAAACAAGATCAGCTGAGGAGTTGACGAATGAACAAAACATGACCTGAGGACATAGAAGAAGGCGCCACCCAGCCACGGAACCAGATCACCAGAATCGTAAGTATACTTCACCGACTGAGAACAGGTGAGCTCCTATCTCCAGACCAACAGATCAGCTCCCTAGACCCTTGGCCCTACCCATTGGAGTCCTAAAGACCAGACAGCTACCTTTCCCTGCTCCTCCACCAAAAAAAAAAAAAAAACAAAAACAAAAACTAACCCCTACGAACCTAACAACCAATGAAACCATAAGCACACCCTGCACCAACTGGGAACAACTGCTCCCAAAGACAGAACCCATTAATACTGATTCGACTAAGCTGCTCCAGAAGAAACAGAACACAACAGCACCAATTTAACCAAGAACTCCTAGTGAACCAAGACTAAAAATTAGAACAAGAGAGGCACTCTCAGACACAGATACTGCCTGCACCAAGCAGAGGAAGAGATGAGTAGACAGCAGTGCAAAAATACAGGCAACAACATAAAGACCTATATGGCAACATCAGAACCTAGTGATTCTACACCTGCAAGACCTGAACATACCAAGACAGAAGAAACAGAAGAAGTCAATCCTAAAAATGATTTTAAGAAGATGATAGAGGCCCTTAAAGAAGAAATAAAAATTCCCTTAAAGAGGAAATAAAAAATTCCCTTAAAGAGGAAATGAAAAATTCCATTAAAGAGGGAATAAAAAATTCCCTTAAAGAGGAAAAGAAAAACTCCATTAAAGAGGGAGTAAAAAGTTCCCTTAAAGAGGAAAAGAATCAGTTGGCTACCTGCTCGTGTCATCAAGCAGGGCTATAGCTGTCATCTAGTGCTGCAGATGTAGTGACCCCAAGAGGATCCCACAGACCTATACCAGGAATCAAACACTTAAAGTATTGAAACTGTTCCCCATGGCCAATACAACACAAACTCACCAGCAAAACTAATGGAAAATGTTGATAAACAGAGCTACTTTGTAAACACACATTGCCATCAGAGGTGAGGTGTGGAAGACAATGCAGAGACAAGGACAGCAGCCTCCCCCTCCCCACCACCTCCTTCCTGACCATTGCAACCTCCTCCCCACTGTTCTCGACTCTATGGCTGCATCGTCATTAGTTTATCATCTCCTTGCACAGCCAGATCCACCCTCTGCTCCAATCCTTGACCCCATTTCAATCAGTACAAAATCTAAATTTTTCAAACCAGCCTCTGCCTCTCTCTTCACCTCCAGGCATTTGCCTCCCAATCAAGCTTTCCTTGCCTGTTCTCAGCTCTCTTCCATATCAGACATCCGGCCTGTCTACCCCCCATGCATCACTTCCCCTGTACTACATGCTTCAGCTTTCTTCCAAGAGCTTCCTCATATCTTTTGGATCTGCACTCATACGTAATTACATCAGCAAATCACGTCATCCAGACAAGCACAAGTGACTCGCTTTCTTCCTTGGTCCTTTAACCTTCTTAACTTCCTCTGTATTTTTGTTTGTTTGGATTTTTTTTTCAGGTCTGGGGTTTGTTTTATTCAGTCTTCTTCAAGGAACAGCACGTGATGTCCCTTTGCATAACACATTCTCTCTCCTCCCATATGGGCTGCTTTAAATGCCTCCATCATAGGCCCTTCTGCACCACATATCATGTGGCCCACTCAGTCCACACCAGCACTTACTTATATTTCTGTGTAATTCTCATTATCTTCCATCCTCCACTGGTTTTAAATTTCATGAGGGAGGAGGCCATGTCTACTTTACTGAACAAGAGCATATATAATTAACAGCCATATACTTTATAGGTGCTAACCCAATACATATTGATAGAATGAATGCATGAAGCAGGGTGGGACATTCACAACTCTAGGCTAATGGCTGAAAAGTCTCAATATAGTGTTGAAGGCTGCTGGGTGAGCACCCAGATCTCCTTGACTAAATGGTGTTTCTACCATTGCAATACACAACGATGCCTTTGGAATGCACTCAGTCTCTGATTGGTAGCTTTCCTGAGCAGCAACTGGAACAAGGACCTGCAAGCCTAGCTTTTGATCAGTAACCAACAGAAGTGGTTAGATCATCACCAAAACTCCATCACTGGTGTGAGTCGAGCCCTGTTGAGATGTGTTGTCCACAGGTTTAGGGAATCCCAGGTACCTGAGTCGCCCATGGTGGTAACCTTTCTGTCCCTAGTCTCATGTTCTTTTCCTCGTAGGAGTTTCTAGAAAACTACTTGCACTCAAATATTTGTCTCACTATGTGTTGGTGGAAATCCAAACCAAGACAGCCACTTGATTTCCTACCACCTATCTCCTTCCAGGGAAGTGCTACAGCAGTCCACTTTAGAAGCTTTATAGGCTGGGAGGAGAGCAGTGTGATTAATTAATGAATGTAGATTAATTTGACATTCACTTAACTTCTTCCTATTTGATCCCCCCTGTGCTGTCAGTCAGTGTGAATATTTGTATCATTTTCTGAAATCTCTACAATATTCTCTACAAGTCATTGTGAAACAGTGCTCCCTGTCTTTGTTTTTGTTGTATAATTGAACCCTCGTGTCAAATTCTTGCACAAGATTTCTTTAGCAACAACACCAGCACCAACAGCATACTTTGTGATACACTTGATGTATACTAGTCTCCACAGGTGATTTCATCACCTAGGTGAATGCTCACTGGCAGATGGTGGAGAGGATACTGCTATTTTGTTTTAACATGGGAGATGAAGGTCCAGCATGGTTCGTCACTCCTCTCAGACCAAGAGCTCGTAACTCTCCACCCACTGGATGGCAGAGCTTGGATTTAAAACCAGGGGTTTAGCTTAGGGTTTGCCCTGGGCCTTTAGGCCTTGACTTCAGAATCTTCTAAACTTCCTGGGCCTGGCAGCACAAAATCATGTCTAAAAAGATTCAGTTTAAGGTGAATGTTAAAATGAGAAGTACAGACTGGACATTTCTACATTTTTGTGAAATGCAGAGTGAAAACATTTGGTGCTGAGAAACAACAACAAAGTACCAATTGCAGACATGGCGTTTCTGGAGCACAGATGGAGAACACTGCAGCCCAGACTACCTGTGTTTCCCCACTGACTCAGTAGCAGGGAGAAAATAGGGTTTATCTCCACTCTCTCTGGGTATGAATCTCAAGAAAAGGCTCCCCTCCTACCTTGGCTCTGACAGAGATGGTAATACTGTGCAAAGGCCCAAGTTCCACAGCCTTCCTGTTGAGTTGCACTTATTTAAATGTTCCAAAGAGGAATGGGAATCACAGAGAAGAAGAGGTACTGTTGGGTCAGGGTCAACTGAGGCACCCCTGCTTGTCTTTTCTTTAGCTCTTGGGGCTTAGGCTGAGTCTCCCTCTCCTGCCACAGTGATGACAAATCATTTCCTGGTACCAACTTAATGTGACAGGTTTCTCCACTTTGTCAGCTTGGCGGGGGAGCGGGGAGGAAAAACAAAGGCCCTATAATAATCCCCCCTAAGAACACTGGAACATCAAAAATCAAGTTTTTCTATATGAGACAGTTAAATATGTGGATCTTCTAATGTTTGCATGTATGAAGAGAGGAAAACTATAGTCTCAGGCTCATTGTTGCTTCCAGGACAACTCTGCTATTCAGTTATATTTTCAGCTTTCTAGCTTATTTCCAGCTGCCCTGATTTGATGATGACAGAGAAAACAGTATATTAGGAGACAACTTATTGAATGTCAGGTCTTCTTTAAACATTCTGTACGTATGTCTCATTCACACTGGCAGCAACACCATGGGAAAGGTACCACTGTCTGTTCAACAGATAAATTTCACAGGGTGAGGGAAGAAACTGGCCAAGTTCATGGTGGTGGGAAGATGGCCAAGACTGTGCAACTGTGGCCAATGACACAAAGGTATCAATTACATAGATTCTGAAAAGAAGAGATGAGTGCAACTTATTTTTGGAGGAGTTATTTCTAAAAACAGAAAAAAAGAGCACTGCTGTAGTGGGACAGGGAAAGAAAGAAGATGATTTAAAAAAAAAGAGCCACGTAATGATTAGATTTTCATCAGTGGTGGAGCTGTCCTGCTGAGTATCTCTAAGAAAATCTGTAGAACAGAACATGCCTTAGACTTGTGCCACACGAGGGGTACTACTCACAGTTGTCACTGGGTGAGGGCTGCTCCGAAACACTAACGTTTTAGTGTTTTTTTTTCCTACCATGACTGTTAGCTAGGCAAGTTTCTATAGCTAGAGGAAGCTACTTAAGGGTGGTCCAGGCTTGCACTCCCTGGAAGTACAGCCAGGAATGAGGAAGGGACAGGTTAAATGTGAGGCAAATGCCAGTTTCTACTCCAATAGCTAGAATGAAAATAAATCCAAATCATCACTTAACATGGCCTTGTATTTGTTCAAGGAGTATCTCATACATTGTTAAGTGGTTTTAATGGCTGTCTAAGGTTTCACTTTGTGGATGTTCTAAATTTATAAACTATTCTGCTTCTAATTTGTCTGCTTGTTCCACCCCCCACAGCCCATGAAATGCGCAGTCCTGACCTCCTTCATGCTGCACTCATGTGTTAGCTCAAAGTTTGTGCATTCTTCTCGTATATATTAAGCTCCTAAGAAGGAACGGCCCTGCTTTACACTTCAGTGTCTAAAGGATGTGCTAAGAATCTGAGATCCAAAACTCACCCCCCACCAATGTCATGCAAATTCACATCATCATGGTAACACATTACAGGAGATGAGAAAATAGTCAAGTATCACTTGTTTGCTTTAATCACAGGCCAAAAGGAAGGTCAGGTGGCAGATGTCTTAGTGCTATAATAAAATGACATGTTGCTGAATAGTGATCCTCTCTGCCACCCATATAAGCAAAAGTATGCACATATGGTGGTGTAGAGGAAGTAGACATTTTGGCACATTTGCTAGAAGCAGCACTTGAGTCTTTTGTGAGTTATCTAGAATTTCTAATTGACATTATCTTGTTAACTGAAATCCTTGTTGGCCAACCAGGTGAGAAGGCTCTTTTGATCTGTCATTCATAACTCCGTAATGTATCACTTTTTGTTTCAATGCCTTGGTACTTGAGTTTACATCTTTCTTGTGTTTGTAAATAAACTGAACAGTTAGAAGTTACTGAAGGCTCCCATCTTAATTCAAGAATTATGATCAAATCACTGACAGTGGCTTTTGGAGTTTTCCATGCACACAATAACCTGTATAAATTCTTGCTTATTCTTGAGAATATTCTCAACAGGAGAAGGGCATGGCATTTCACAGTATCCAAATGTGGAGCTGAAATTGCAAGCCAAACACTTCTAGATAGATGTTACTGGGACACAGTACAAGGTGTTCTGTGGGAGTGGATGAGCAGTAAAATGTGCAGACATGGTAAACAGAGAGGCAAAACTTTCTTTCCTTCTCTAACAAGAATAGGGGAGTTATTTCAGAGGGTGCACTATACTTTAGTAGTTATAGTTTAGGCCATTTGCCTGGCAATGAGAGAATGGAAGTGGGTGGGTCTTTCAGGCTCTTCCCTCCTCTGTTTCCATGTTTTCAATGTCCTTTATCTGCTTTGCATATGAGCTCCTGAATAAGATAGTGTTTGAAAGAAAATTCTGGGTTAAAAAACAAAGGATGAACATTTTTGTTTCAGAACACTAGTAAAAACCTTCCAAATGAAAGGACTGATACTTAAAAGGGGAAGAATAAAAACTCTACCAGCTTTACCCAGTTTCTCCAGATGCCCTTAATTGGGCCAAATGTAATGGAAAAACCAAGACCCCTTTTGGGGTCAAATGACCCTTTCACAGGGGTCACATATCAAATATCCTGTATATCAGATACTTATATTATGATTAATAACAGTAGCAAAATTACATTTTGAAGTAGTAACAAAAATAGTATTATGGTTGGAGGTTACCACAACTTGAGGAACTGTATTACAGGGTGGCCACATTAGGAAGTTTGAGAACCTCTGCCTTAAAAGGTTGACTTGAGGTCACCCACCTCTACTAGCTCTTGTTCCGAGATCATTGTGGAAGCAATGCAGACATTGTGAGATCAGGAATAATGTTGTTAAGTATCTCAGTCCCTGGCCATTGGTAATTCTTAGCTGGTACTCTATCTAGATCCTAGATGGTAAACATTGGTCAATGAACAGGCATTGGCTTGGTTTCTCCTCCAGAAGCCAAGAGTTTCATATGGAACTTCTAGAAAATCAGCTTCTTCACAGTCTTCTTTACCAGCACAGAACAAATATTAATAATGAATCCCCAGGGAGGAATGCTTAGCAGTTCTGATCTTTGTAGTCTTATAAGTGAGGAGACTACCTGAGCAGGGAGTGTTTGAACATGCCATTAATTCTACACTCTTAACACTTCAGAATATTGGTAAAAACATCATTTCTTTTGCTCCATCGTCTCCATAAATAAAAGCACATTTGTTTTCGACTTTGTTTATGAGGCTAATATATTAAAAATACATTCCACAATTTGTGAATTCTCTGAGCTATTTGGTAGGAAAGAAAATAATTTCCATGGGGAATATGTTTGGAAAACAATGGGTCTCTTGGTGATTCAAAATGTACATTAGAAAGACGAAGTACTAAAAAGGATTTCTCGAGTTTGTTTTATCATACTCCTAAATTCTTTCTCCCATCTTCTTTCTCTTCCTTCATTCCACTTTCCTTCAGTGACAGTCTCATCGGGGTCCATGAAAAGGTTTTTGGAAAATACTGTACTTACCTGCTTACAAAAAAAAAAAAAAAACTTGTAAAGGTTGATTTTGACTTTCTTTGTAATTATAGAACCACCATCAGGCCCATAGAAGGTAATGTTAAAATGAAATGAACAGAGAGTTCATTGATAACACACCAAAACACGGTTGAAGGTTATTTAACACCTTCCCTTCTGAGTTAATTGCTGTCAATTATTTGGGAATTTTACAGGAATAAACAATTTTAAAATTGAATGAAGTTAGTCTATATTAGGTCTCTGGATCAGAGCCATGAGATGTGAGGTTGAGAAGAGGCTCTGAAGGGGCTCTGCTCTGGCAATCAGGTTATAGGCATGAACAGACACTGAGTTGATGAAGAGGTTAAAAGGGTTGTTTCTATCAAGTTAAGTATAGCAATAGAGAGGTATGAATTTCTTTCAAGCTAGGTCGACCTCTGCTTCTTAGTAACAGAGACAGTGTAAGGGAGAAATGAATTTATTTGTCAATGCCCCAGGATGTAACTGATGATGGTAATGGGACTTGCCTCAAAGTGTCATTGTGATGAGTAAATGAGATTGAACAGGCACTCATTTATCTGGTACACAGAGACATCGTTAGATATTAATATCATTAAACACATTATCAGGCAGAATTTCACAGTCAATATAAAATTGTATATAACCTAAAAATCTAAATAGAAAGTAAGACATCTTAAAATTGGAGAAAATAATTATGTAAGTGGAGTCTCTCTGTTGATAGTCTTCAACATTGGGCCATAGTGGGAGGGTTTAATTTTGGAAGACAGTCAATACTGGATTAAAGGTATGTTTAGCAAATTTCCCAGTGTAGAGTGGTGGGTAGACACTCGAGTAATGACATTCTGTGGCTTCAAGCAGAATTTCTTCCTACCCAGAAACCTTTAGAAGCCTACATTTTTCTTCCAGAAACCACAGAAGGAATAAAGCCTCCTGCTGTGAGGCTGAGGAGTTTGGATTACCATTCCTTACCTGAACGGGTAGGCAAAGGCTATGTCAATGCTGAGGTTACTTTCTGTCTTGTTGACGCAGTCCACACTCAGTCTCAGGCCTCCTGAATAGCCACCACATGTTGCAAATGCAAAGATTGCAAAAAGCTGTTGAGAACAAAAGAAGAAAGAAAAAGCAGCCATTAGGATGATGGTGGTCGTAAACACATCATCAGGAGTGAGGGGTCTAGGGGAAGGAGGTCATCCGCCTCTGCAGAGCAGTCTCACATCCTATTGAGCTGCAGGATAAGGAATAGTAGGATGGCATGGGCTGTAAGTGGTTCTACAGAACAGTCCTGTGACTTAGAGAAATGGTGCATGGACAAGGCAAAAGTGACCGTGAGTGTGCAAGGCAGCGCCATGCCTCAGATGGGTGATGGCATAATTCCATAGACAAAGAAAGCTGCTTGTGGATGCCTCCAGAAAGGTGTTTCCTCCACATTTACTCAGGTCATTTTCACCAGTAAACATGATTTTTCTTTTGGAGTGGTATAGATTGCTTTCTGTAAAAGCATGGCCTGAGAAATCTAGAATTAAGGGACTAAAGACAGATAAGTAACTGGTTCCATTCAGCGCATGAGCCCTCAGTGTGCTTTGCTCCATGTCCTCATGTGCCCACAGGTGGCTATATCTGTGGTACCTACTGTTTCTAAATTAACTCTGGAAGATTCGGTGTTGCAAATTAACACCACGCCCTTTCCAAGTGGAAAGCACGCATCTGTGAGGAAGAAGACACTGAAAAGTAGGAGTATGACCTCAGAGAAGTCTTCCACACAGGAGAAATGACAACAAGGTGATAGCGGAAGGGGGTGGGGTGTTCCTAACATGAGAAATGAGGAAAGGCTAGACTTCATTACTTCATACTCGGCCTAAATTTAAAAGAATTTCCCGCTCATGTCCAAAGAAAGCCAATCCAACGCACTTCACACTAACTCATCCTGAAAGATTCCAATTTTAGTTTTCGAGTTCACCTTCTTGTAGTGGTTTGTCTCCCACCCCCAGCCCCATGAGGAGCACTAGTTTACTTTGCCCAACGAGAGGAATTATGTGCGGATTAAATGCAGGGACACTGGTATATGATGTTGGGGGCATTACTTACTATCACCATGCCTTAGTTTCCTCATCAACAAAACAGCCCTGGCAATAACTCTTGAGCTACTTTACTGTTTGTAATATGAGACAGACAATTACGTGGAGAAGTCTTCTGGTACTGGGGAAGTGTCTGTCCTGAAAATTCAGAATGAGAGTTATCTGCCAGATGAATCGTTGGTGGAAAAACACGGTAAGTATTCCTGAATTCCCCTTTAGCATTTACAGGGAAAGACTGGTTAATGGTGGCAACAATACGCTGTAAAACCCTCACGAGGTAGCTATGCTTGGTGGACCACTTTGCCCTCTATGTCAGTTTTCAAAATCAGCATTTTAAATGGTGAAACAAATGTTAGACATAGTGAAAGAAAATGGATTCATATGTGTCAGAAGCGTGGAGCCCATAGAATGGGTCCTCTTGCCACAATGTGAATACTCAATAAACACTAGTAAATATTATTACTGTAAATAGTGGGGTTTGTGATAAGTTGTTCCAGGCCATAGAGTAGGAAATTTAGATTTAAGCCCTAGCTAGATCTACACAAGTTTCAGCTGCAGTGAACCAACAGCTATGCAGTCAATAGAAAAATCTGTTTTGTGTTTTGTTTTCTTTGCTTTCCAGCTTGCCCAAGTGATGGGACTGATGGGCATTTAGCAGCCACTCCAGCCCACTCCACCATCCCACAGGATGCTCAGAGATCAGGGCTTCAGAGGAGTGTGACTGTGGCCTTCCCATCAGCTCTTAGTGTTGATAGGAATGAGAAAGACCTGGTGCTAATTGTCCAGTGCTCACATCTAGATTGTGTCTTATGGTGGTGGATAGCCCAGATCCTTGCAGCATGTGAAGATGCAGGCATTGATTAGAAATCTTTCAAAGAAACATCAGAGTTGTGGAGTCGAAAGTATCATAGCAAGAGACCCTTTTTGCTCCTCACAGTTCCTCATCTGCAAAACAATAACTGTGCTGCTCTTTCCTCATAACTGTGTTCTGAAGGGTGTGTGTGTGTGTGTGTGTGTGTGTGTGTGTGTGATTAATATTACTGTATTGAATATATGGCAGAATAGCATCATCATGTCATCAAAAGGTTGTACTTTAAAAATTCCTTGAGGACATTATAGTGTAGCTGAATGGCAAAAGAACAACTCTTGTTAATTTCTGTACTTAATAACTTTAAAGAAAGTGCTTATAATAAAATTATTGTTCTAACGGTGTATTGAGTAAGTGGCTTCACATACAGTCAAGACTCTTCAGTAAGATATTATTGATACCACTATGTAAGGAGCTTAAGATGGAATAATAATTACTCACTAACTGCTTAGATGTAGTATATGGATAGTAAGGAGGCGTTAGCCTACTGAGACCACACACACATTACTTTTTCCTCCAGTCTTTATTAATCTCTGCAAACACAAAACATCATACTCCAGTTGAACTAGATACCTATAGCTTTCCAGTTAAGTCTCTTACTCCCCACTGTCCACAGTAATTAAAGGGAAATCACATTGTGTGATTGATATAAAACTCATATGTGTTTGGCAAGGATTAAATGGAACACTGGGAGAATCAGATCCTGCTGAGTAAATAACATTATGAGGATGTTTAATTTCATTTTTGGAAAGTGAATCAACTCCACTGGAGTATACCATGTAGGAGTCTGGTCCGGTAGTAAGAAAACATTCAGACACAGTGGAGAGAGCTGGAGGCTCTTTGGAATGGGAGCAGGTAGAACTCTCTGGTATTGTAGAGGAAGCTACAATGACTTCCCACCAGTGTTCCACCTAAGTCCTTTACCCCGGGTGGCAGCACACAGCACATCTGACTTTGGGTCCAATTCCTACATAGGTGATTCTAAACAAATCACCCTGCTCTCCAAACTTCAGTCCCTACTAAGCTAAGACCCACCCACTGGTTCACTCAACAGGCATTTAATGGAATACTTGCTATGCACCAGCTGATGAAGTGCAAAAAGGCAGGACTGTAGAAAAGAGACAGTGTCTGCCATCGCCCAGCTATACAAATAATTACAGATTGTTTTACGTGATGGAGAAGAAGTTAAGACGGAAAGTTATGCCTGAAGAGGCTGTGTTTAGACCAATCTGGAAAACAAATGAGAGGAAATGAGACAAAAAGCGGGGGGTGGGGTGGGGTGGGGGATGGGGGGGTGGGGGTGGGAGGTGCCAGTGAGGGAACAGCTGATGTGACAGACCCAAGGAAGAAGCCAACTGAAGGCCACCACATCAATCTGGTGATCAAAGTTGAGAATAGTAGTTTTTATCTCACAGGATTGCTGTGATTATTAAATCGTAAACTCATAGCCCCCAACAAATGTTAAAATTCATTAGTTTTTCCTCCTTCTTTTTGCTACATCTTTGCTATTTACCTCACTCTACTAGAGAACCTGAGACTAGAGAGGAAAATCTGCTAGCCTCACCTCAGCCCACAGCAGAGTTGAGGTGAGAATCAGAATCGTGGGAAAGCAGTATGTTTACCACAAGAGTAAACTGTCAAACTGTTCATAGATGCAACATGAGAGCAACTAGACATTCTCTAACTTTCTCCTGATTCTCTCACAAACACACACGGCTAAAGGAGAACAGGCCTTGTATCCTTCCTCTCTTCTCCCTCAGAGGGATAGATTGAGGAGTCTACAAGGAGGACTTTGCAAGGTGCACAGCCTTCCTTAGCTTGACAACTAATACTGAGAAGCCACTAACATTAGCACAAGAAGGGCTGGTTGTCTTGTGGATGCTCAGTTTTACAAAACAACACATCATAACACAGACAAGATCCTCTTCTTGGGATGAAAAAGATGGGTGGCCAATATGCATCTGGTGGGGATGAAAACTGGGACTCCTGCATCACTACGGATAGAGAAAAGTCTGAGGGGATGGAGTGACAGTGGAAAGGGTTCTGTGAACAGATCCTGAGTGAGCGTCAACTAACATGGCAGTGTTCATGTATGACTGTGTATACACGGCTGTGTGTGTTAGTCCTCTACACTCTGGGCTCTGCACATCCACCCTCAGCCAACTCAGTGCTTGTTCCCCCACAATACAGTACACTGCATCACCTCTCTAGGCAACTGAAGGTGTAACCTGGGACAAAAGTTCATTTAAGCATCCAAGGAGAATTATAAAATCTCTGTGTTCCCATTTTCACTGGGCTCTCAGTTCCCATAGCAGAAAACTAATTCTCCAGTCTATCCTAAGTTAATCAGTGTCCTGACTACTGGCATAATCATTCACCTCCTCTGAGTTCAGTAGACCAAAATTAAGTCTCCTGCAATGAACTCTCATTTTGCTTCTGTCTGGGATGATCGATGGCTCTGCTAAATAACGAAAAATTACTTTCAAAATTGAAAAAATTAGCCAACAGAAAGATCCTCTGCATTGTAGCCTAATCATAAATATATCCATGAGAAAGAAGACAGAAGAATTGTCCCCCAGCCCCTGGTTTAATAGGTATCAGTAAACCGTGACACATAGCAGGAGTGACATTGTTGCTCAGAGTGACACCAAACTTTCCTCTCAATGGAAGACAGACAGCACCTTCATGGAGTTGCCCTGACTCTAAGAAGAATATCATGCAAAGATGCTATTAACCCTCCTGGTTATTTTGAAAGTCATAGTTGAAAGCAATACTTTGGGAGATGATAAAATATGAGACCTACTAGTGCTTTTAGTAAAGTGTGCAGCAAAGCCAGGAAGAGGACTTCTCCCCAGAGTCTAGTGGTATGCAATCTCAGGCATGAAGGATGCTTGGGAATAAATGGGTAGGAGTAAGAATAATGCTAGGAGGGGCTAGGAAATCAACGTTCACACCATCAACAGGCTGTGCATACCAACAGCCTCATCCTTCAGGATGAAACTCTGATTTACTGTGTACCAATTTCCATATATAAGTATTTCCACCATGGTCAATTCCAAGCTACTCTCAAAACACTTGAGCTTGGACTGGAAGGGGGCTGCAGCATCAGAGGCTCTCCTGTACAACATCTTCATCTGCTAGGCCTAGTGTCCAGAAACAGAATTATTCTTTCATTTGTGTTTTTTACTCAGTCCTTTATTTTGTTTGTAGCAAAAGCTTCTGTGACGTGTGTGTGTGTGTGTGTGTGTGTGTGTGTGTGTGTGTGTGTGTACTTATGGATACAGGTGTACAGGTGGCACATACTTAGCACTTGGGCTGGCAAATTGGTACAATTGGAGCCAACAGTAAATGGAAAGATTGGACTGTTCTAGAGCTTGGCCGAAGTCTGTTAGGGATTGTTTCAGGTAGGACCTGAGAACTGTAACTCCTGTGTCATCCCCAGCTACATCTCCACACTGAGGCACACTCCATGATGGCTTTCATGCTATGATAGCAGAGCCTAGCATTTGCAACTGATAACTTATATTCCACAAAGCCAAACAGCAGACAGAGATTGTCAACAGCCTGTGAAGAAACCTTGTTCTTATTAGGTTCCAGGTTTCAGTGGGCATGGGTGTGATCAAATGGACACAGTATCAAAAGCCATGGCTTGTAAGTGTGAATTGGAAATGGCTGGGAGAGGGGAGTAGGTCTCACTTTGCCAGGCAATGCGCAAACTATTTTTGAACAGGACTATGCCTCTGTATCCCCGTAGCCCTCCTTGTGCTAAAATATTGTAAGGGCATCATTGCTGTTTTCAGGTGAATACTGATGACAATAGAAGCAATGAAATACCTACATTTGGGGCTGAGGAGAGGGCTTGGTATGTAAAAAGCTTGTCTCACAAGTGCGAGATGCAGATTTTTGGACCCCCCTCAAAAAAATGTGTTCAGAAAGTATATTATCAATCCACTTAGCAGTCTAGACCCCTGTCTCATAGATGAGGAAAATAAGACCAAACAGCACAACCAAAGTCACACTGGTTGTTGCTAAGTGAAATTGTCACAGTTGGACTTCAGATGGCCTCTCTTTAAAGCCCACACTCTCTCTTCCTAACTTTCCCAAGGGTATAACTTGAAGCATGCTATGGAAAGAACTGTGCAGAAATAGAAGCCATGGGCTGCTGAAGGCCCTTTCTCTAGCATATCAAGGTTCAGAAGGCCAAGAGAAAGCTCAATGAGCTTCTGCAGGACAAAGCTGGAGATGTGCCTTAGTATCCAGGCCTTCCCTCCAGAGCATCCCGGCCTCCTCTCCAGAGCATCCCAGCCTCCTCTCCAGAGCATCCCGGCCTCCCCTCCAGAGCATCCCGGCCTCCCCTCCAGAGCATCCCGGCCTCCCCTCCAGAGCATCCCCCACTTCCAGAGCATCCTGGCCTCCACTTCAGGGAAGAGACTGGTGTCTTGCTGCTCTGAGTATTTGAGCAACCTGCTGTGAGTAGATTGTGCCAATTATACATGACAAGTCCCTCCTAATTGCTAGCCTTCCACAGACCATGGTGCTGGCTTTCATACTTTCAAACAGTTCAATGTTTCCACAGATCCAGGATTAAGGGGTATAAAGCACCCCCTTCGCCCTCTCTGAAAAGCCCTCCTTTGTGACTGGCCTTATGCTGACGAGCCACTTGTCCTCAGTACCTATGAAGAGCATTGCTGGGAACACAGCTGTTTGGAGTTGATTATTTCAATACTAACCTTGAAGAAGTGAGAAATGAGGAGTATAAGGTATTTGCCAATTCAAACCAAACTTTGAACTCTCCATAGCAGAGCTCAAACTTTCACCCTCTGCTAGCATCCCTGGAGCCCCCAGTACACAGGTGAGCACCTTGAAGCCTAACCTTCCATGTTGGATGAACTTTGTGTAATCCTTCTTTCAATTTTTCTTCTACTGGCAATAGGATTTTTCTAAGGAAATTGACCAAGCAGCCTTACAGTCATCAGTTTATAACTATGAAACCCCATAAAATACTTTGACCCAGAAGACCTTCTGTGAGCAATATTGTAAAGCCTCAACGTGGATCTTTCCATGAAAATAAAAACTGGAAGTTGGTCCCTGATAGAAAGTAAAATTATATTTAATCTGAGGATATTGAAACCTACTGTTCAAAAATCCTTCTTCCCATGGGGCTGAGTAGACGGCCCAGTCTGTAAAGTGCTCACCTTGCACATGGGAGGGCCTGACTTTAATTCCCATATCCTATGTACAAAACCATCTGAAAACTGGGGAGGTGGAAACAGGCAGGTGCTTGGGATTGACGGCCAGACAGTAGCCTATGTAGCAAGTTCCAGTTCAGTGAGAGATCCTGACTTTTTATTGATTGTTTCGGGGCTCTTTTGGGGGTCCTCCCACCCAGCTCCCAAATAAATCACACACCAAGGCTTATTTGTACTTATGAATGCCTGGCCTTAGCTTGGCATTCATAATTAGCTTTCTTGCCAGCTTTCCTTAACTTATCCCATGTACCAAAGCACTTGGCTGTAGGTGACAGAAAGCCTAACCAACAGTGACTTAAACAAATACAAGTTCGAGTCAATACACATCAGGGTCTAGAGCTTGTTTGTTAAGATTATTGATGGTGTCTGGGCCAGTAATGGTAAATCAAGGATCTCAGGCATGGCACCAAAGCAAGTCAGCAAGCCACACCAACTGGGCATCTAGTCATCTTGTCCTTGACAGTACTAACAGGGTACTGTGCCTTTGTGCAGGGGGGTAAGTGAATGGAGATTTGAATTTGTACTTGATTTCTATTTTCACACATAAAATAGACACAAATATTTTAAAAAATACAAGGCAGAAATAATAAAGTAATTGAGAAATTAGCTTCATGCTTACAAAACAAAATCAGGAAGGAGAGCTAGAGTAGATGGTTATATGAGATGGATGTAAAGAATGTATAGCTGAAACTGATTTGAAAGACTTCTCGAGGACTAGCTTTCATGTACCAAAGATGCCATGCAAGCTTCCAAAAGAGAGAAGCAACCAACAGTCCTACCCAGCTATGATGCCTATGAACCACAGCAATGATCAGCATGGCACAATAATTCTAAGGGTGCAGTAGGGACATGCATACCTTGGTGGTAACCAACAGCTTTCTAATTGGACGTAAGATCCACAGGACAAAAAGGAAGTCATGCCTGCTACTAGAAATCTAGACAACTACCAAGGGTTAGTGAAGCCTTGGATCTTGAAGGAGAACCTACAACTGCCAGGTTACTAAACCAGCATCATCCCTAACTACGTTCTAAATATTTTTCCATATATCCACAGATAAGCATAGTTCTCACCCCTTATCAGGGAAACTTCTCTTTGCAACAGATGGAGACCATTGCAGAAAGTCACAGCTGATCAAAATGTATAGAGTTATGGAGCCCAGTCCCAAATGATAGATCTAAAAACACAACTCCTACACCAAAGGGTTGGATCGTTGCAGAAGAGGGGAAGAAGGATTATAGCAGTCAGAAGAAGAGGGATTTTATAGTGGTGAGATTGTGTCTCACAGAACTGTCCTGAAGTCTTCCAACATGGCTGCTAACCATGAGCTAAGAAAAGATGACAGCAATAGAAAAGCTCATAAGTCTTCAAGGAATACTAAGGGACATTGGGAATTGGAGAAACTGTCTTTCCCCAGGGAAGAGCACACCAATTAGCAATTAGTTAACAAATACCAAATGCCCAGCCCTGAATATATGAGTGTGTGTGTATACAAGTACAAGTGAGTAGGTTGTATTTATGTGTTTATTTATGTGTGTGTAATTTTGTATGTGTGTGTTTGTGTGTGTGTGTGTGTGTGTGTGTGTGTAAGAAACAACAATTAAAGTAAAAGAGATTATGGATTTGAAAAAGAGTGGGGCAGGGGTGATTGTGGGAAGGCTTGGAAGGAGGAAAAAAGGGAGGAATTATATAATTATACTATAATCTCAATTGATATTATTTTTAAAACAATAGAGAGTTGTTAGAAAGTGAAAATTGTAAAGAGAATAAGAAAAATACAAATTGTCAAGCAACACCAATATACAGCATTTCTAGAAGAAGATATCCATACAAATACACACACATGCATTTTCACTGGGGGGATCTAGGGAGAAAATACTTGAGGGCTCTTAACTGTTACTACTGAGAAGTGGAATCAGGAATTGAAGTCCTGTTTTTAACTGTTTAGTGTTACTTGAATTTCTTTGAGTAAGCATGTATACCTGTCATGTGAAAGCAGATTTTCTTAGACTGACACAAGGAGATGACCTGTAAGCAACTGTACAGAGTGAATTCAGACATTAGACAGCAAAGCCCTTGGGAAACACCAAGGTAGTTACTGTAAGAGGCTGGTGAGTACTTGCATGGGCATTATAAAAGAGGAGGATGGATTTTCCATTATCCAGTTTCCTATTTGGCCTTATGATCTCTCTTTTCTGTATTCCTTCCTGCCTTGATGTCACCTGAGATATGACATAGCAGAGGTCATCTCACCTACAACCGCACTATTTAAGGGTATAGTCTCCCAAAGTTTCAGCTAAATATGCTTTTGTTTATGAAGTTCTAGCTTTAGGTACTTTGCTACAGCAACACAGAACATACTAATACACCTCTATGTGTACCTTCGTGCACAAAAGAAAATAATAATAGAAATGTTAACTACATATTTCTATTTGACAGGAAAGTGACCACCATCAGCTCCCTGCATAGCCACGGTTCTGCAGCTCAGTGGTGCCCTTTACACATGTGAACAGATGGTACTCTTTGCCAGGAGCCATGCTTTCTCAAACCGAACGTGAGTTGCAATCGTCAGTCCTCTTTATTTGTATAGAAGGCTCAGAGAGACATGGGCCAGTATTCCCGAGATAGAAAATAAAATTCTAGCTAGGATATAGTTCTCTTTGAATTCAGCATAGTTAGCACACCTTTTTAAATTTAAATATTTAATCACATAGAGTTGTACTTATACTCACAAAGCAATTTAGAATACCATCTGGTTCTTTGGGGAAAAATATTGATCCATGATCAATGGGGTGCATTCAATTAACATCTTTTCACTAGACAGAGAAGTCATTAAACGGCCATTATTCTCCTCTCCCCTCATCTCCTTTTTTTTTTAATCTACTCTTAATTTAATGAAAGTGTATGGTGCCATTAATAGAACAGCAGCCATCCATTTAAGGGGGAAGATAACTTTATTCTCATTGTCAAATAAAATTCAAGGCTTAGCCATGACAGCCACGTGTATAGACAGACATCTTATCTAAGCTCATCATTTAAGGCATGGGAACCTAGAAGTACCACAGAACCATTTCCATTCAGAACACTTTGGGGCATGCCAATAATTATGGCCCAGACTCATCTCTCTGTGCCCTACTCCTCTGAACACCTCACTGAAAAGCAGCTTCTGTCTTGAACATGTGCATATGGTTATTTTGATCATTAAGTTTTTGGCCTGCAAATCAGTGTTCTAGATCTCATACACAATACTAACCCTTTAACAATAGAAAACTTCCCATGATATATAATTTTCATTCTTAATGGAAAAGAAACAAACCTAAATTGAGAGTCAAAAAATAGCACATAAGCTGGACATGGTAGAACATACATAATCTCAGCACTGGGGAGAGGCAGACAGATCTCTATAAGTTTGAGGCTAGCCTGGTCTACACAGTGAGTTCTAGGCTAGCTAGTGCTGCATCGTGAGACCTTGTCTCAGAAAAAAAGTCACATGCGTTATCATTCATACTGAAGAAATTCAGTGTATAAGACTCGAAATTCTAGCATAGCAGATGAGTGTCCTAAGGTGCCACTTTCTGTCTGTAATTAAACCAACCATCGTAACTGCAGCTGCTGCTCTGTGAATCCAACAGTGCCCTAGAGGCTCCATGGACTATGCTGCTGCAATGTACATCTGTGGGATAGTAAGCATCCTTATCCCGGTCAGAGTCAGGAAAACCACATTGTAGAGAAGTTATGTGATCTGTCCACAATCACACAGGAGAAGAAAAATAACTAAAATATACAAGTTCATAATTATACTATAAACAGACATTTTAATTGGTTACTATTGGAGGGTACTTGTGAACAAATAGTTTTAAAACTATTAAAGAAAAAAAGTTACCATTTCACCTATTTTCTTTAAGAATGTTGATGAAAAGGTGGGAAAGACATTCTCTTTACAAAATGTGTTCAGTTAAGAATACCCTGTCTCTAGAAAAACCAAAAAAAAAAAAAAAAAAAAAAAGAATATAAAGCGAATGATAAAATTAAAAATCACCCCTTGGTAATCGGGGACTAACTGAATCAAAAATTTTATGTTGAAACCCCAATTCCTGGTGTGTCTATCTTTGGAGATGGGGCCACCAGAGAAGTCATTATTATTAAATTAAGTCATGTGGATGGGGCACCGACCAAATAGGTTTTGTGCTCTCATAAGAAGAAAGAGCAGAGAGATCTGCTTTGATACTGCTCTTTGAATGCATTCCGTGAGCACAGGAGGAGAGGGAAGTCACAGAGGAGGCCTTGAAACAAAGTCCACACGGCAAGCACCTTGAACCGGGTCTCCCTGTTGCCAAAAGCTGTAAATATGCATTTCTGATGTAACTAGCCTATGATGCTGTTATAGCAGCTCTAGCTGACTGAGCCACAATCTCTGGCAAACTAACTGTATTCATTGATGGCAGATTACAAAATGAAAAATAATTAGATATCACATGCCTCAAGTGGGAGAAAAGTACACAATATTGAGATATTTGCAAATAAAAATCAAATAAATTTGGACAAACTTTTAGGTACAATTGTTAATTTGTAAAACATATAGAAGAGAAAGGGAATATATAAAGATTCTACATAGATGAAGTCAGAAAAAAACCTGAGAGACTCTGAAGAGGAAAATGTGTTTATGAGGTAGAGATGGGAGAGGAAGAAGGAGAGGGAGGGAAAGAGAGGGCAAGAAGAGCTCATAGATTTAAAAATGTTAAGGACATAGTTATTACAATGTGTGGATTTTTAAAGTCCAGATACAAGAAAATAAATAATGAGAAGAATGCATGGGATAATTAGAAATCATATTGAATTTATTTTTATATGTAGTAAAACATTGCTATGTCTTTTAAATTCAATAATCTTGAGAGATGCATAACAAATTTTTATTCAAAAAGACCCCACAAGGTGTTGTGCCTAGAAGAGTGTGAGGATTTGTAATAGAAATGTTGGCTAAGAGCTGATATTGTTGGAGAAGCAAGTCTCATTGCATCATCCTGTGTTGATGCATATTTGAAGGTTACTGTCATTAAATTATTTTAACATTATGATCATTTCACAGTATGAATGAGCCTAAGTGTGTTGGGCATGCATACAGAGACAGAATTCAGACTAGTTTTCAACTTAACATATGTAAAAACTTCTTTGGTATTCTGGGTGTAGTGGTGTGTTGTAGGATATTATTTTAAGGTGTGTTACTTTTGTTAAGTTGCATTTGTTTAACTCTGTGAAGTTGTGTTACTGTGCCTGTGTAAACACCTGATAGTCTAATAAAGAGTTGAATGGCCAATAGCGAGGCAGGAGAAAGGTTAGGCCGAGTTGGCAGGCAGAGAGTATATATAGAAGGACAAATCTGAAAGGAGAGGAAGGAACGAGAGAAGAAGAAGGAGAACTTTAGGGGCCAGCCATACAGCCAGCCACCAAGGAGTAAGTAAGAAAGAAAGATATACAGGAATAGAAAAAGGTAAAAGCCCAGAGGCAAAAGGTAGACAGGATAACTTGAGTTAAGAAAAGCTAGAAAGAAACAAGCCAAGCTAAGGCCGAATAAGCCTCTATGTGTGACTTATTTGGGAGCTGAGTAGCAGGCCCCCCAAAGAAAAAACAACCAACAACAGTGGTCCATGCCTTTAATCCCAGCTGTTGGGAGGGAGAGGCACGTGGAAGTCTGGAAGTTCAAGGCCAGCCTGGTCTATGTAGTGAGTTCTAGGACATTCAGAGCTACATGTTGAGACGATGTTTGAGGAAGGAGGAAGAGGAAGATGAGGAGAAGGAGGATGAGGAAGAGAGGTTGAAAAAGAAGGAGAGGGGGAGGATAAGAAAGGGGAGGAGCAGGATAAGGAAGAGAAGAAAAAAAGTTTAAAAATAGCCTTAATCAACATATGGGAGGGTAGCCCTTCCTAGAGTTAGCTAGCCCATGTCTGTCCTGCTACTATAAGGCCATAGTACTTACAAGAAAACACACTCTTTAACAAACATTTTCTTTCTTAATAATCTTTGATTGATTTTTCTAAGGGCCCATTTGGTTCTGCCTCATTACGAGAAAATGGCTTTTTCTCATTATGTTTTAATGAGATGAAAGATCACCATAGCCTACAGGGTTATACATACGATGCAAAGGTCGTTTGTTCCTACGTAACAAGGGAAAACTCTACCATCTTTCAATAATGAATGTCTTACTATTGATTAAATCCAAGTGGCAATACAATCCATCCAATTACTGAAGATTTAATACATTGGTTTTGGTTTCTGAGTATAAGGATAAGGGCAGTTCATAGGAGTCACTTCGTCATCCATCTCAGCACTGCTGAAGGGACAACAAACACGGACCATGAGGTTCGGCCAGGGAAAGAAGGTGGCCTTTGCTAAGAATTCTGGCTTCCCAACACATGCAGCCCTTGCCTTAAAGTTAAAGCCTTCAAGAGTCATCGTATTCATTCGTGAGAGCCAAAGACAATCGAGAGACAAAAGAGAGGAATAGAGGTAAGATCATAGCTTCCAAGCAAGAGGATAATGAGTTCAAATACCCAAAATGGGACATGATAGCATGGTTCAAGTGAGGGTCTTGTGGAGGCCCACAAAGGTTTCCTAGTGAGATCTGAGTTTGCTTTACTCAGCAGAGCTGCATTAGAGGACTGCTTGACCATGTGCATTGCTACTAGGTGATTGGAAGGGCCTATGCTTGGCTGAGCTAGGGGGAGGTCTTTTGCTCCATCCATTTGCATTCCTATAAATAGCTCTTTAGAAGAGACAGAAGGGCCTAGTGGATTAGGATCCAGGCCCTCTGGAGGCTATTCTGTGTTCTGTTTCTCTCCCCTCTATCTTTCTATCTTAAGCTCCTATCCCTCTCTCCTCAAAGAGTACCCTGGAGTAAAATGTGGGAGCTGGTCTCCCAGCTGGCCTCCCACATGGTCTAGAAGGAAACATGTAGAGCTGGGCATTAGATTGGAAGGCATTCACGGATTGGATATGTAGCTTAGTGATAGAGCACTTGACCAGAATGGCCAAGGCTTCAGATTTGATCCAGCACCACCACAAAAACAAAGAAAGAAACAAAAATGTTCTCATTCATGTAAGACATGAAAGAGAAATGGCAAAAAAGGGGAAAACAGGAAAGAGGTACGATAATCCAACAGCATTTGAACACAAGTTCTTCCCAGAATCTCAACAGAGAGAAACTGTCTTGTGGGGATTTTGACAGCTGTCATTTTGTAAGGAGTAGTGGGATGGCAGGCAGAAGGGCAGTGGGCTGGTGTGCTACTTCAGTTTGTACTGGGGAAGTGATGGCAATCTTTAGACCTAAGCCATAGAAATTCTCCACACATATATTTAACCACTGTAGTTTGGAAACCCCTTATGGCACTCTAATATACCAAATCAGGGGCCCAAGGACCTCATGCTAAGAGCCACCACTACTCATACAAAGGGACGCAAGTGACAGACTGGTACAAGCTTCAGCTCGTGATCTGATTGGGGCAACTTCCTGCTGGCATGATGCTCCAGGTCATTCACTGAGGTTTCCTAGTCTGCATTTTTTTTCAGTTTTCTCATACTTACTTACATTCCATAAATCATTTCCTTTAGAATTATGTTACTATTTACTTCCAGTTTTACTATTTCACTGTGTACTAAAACTGCGTCTATTAAGAAAACACACGGTTTTTTTTTAAACAAAGCTGAAAAATCACTTCACTGAAATGGTAAACTACAAAATTGGTAAAATTACTCTTGTATCCTGGATTTCAGAAGAAAACAACAGAATCCTTCTGGAAAACCTGCTGGAGGGACAAGGAGACCTCAATATCTCTGTGTGGCACCCTGCTGCTTATTAACAGAATAATCTGTCCCTGGGGGTGTGTTTAGCATGGCCCAAGGTATGAATTGCTGTGACAGCTGATCTGGGGCTCTTTGGAGCGCAAGAGCCCAGCTTCCACTCACTTCCATGATGGCTCTGGGCCTGGATGTGTACACCAGCTTACTTCCCATTCCAGGGAACTGAAAGGGATGCCCTACAGGCCCATTGAGTGTATTCAGACCTTATGGTATTTTGGCTTCTTTTGCACAGATGGATTGTGGATGCATGTTTTAACAGATGCACACTGAAATATGCAAAAATATTTTGCAGTCTGATGTTTTCATCTTTTCCTGATTGTACCAGATATGAGGGTATGAACATTGGAAATAAATGTTTCCACTCACTTTATTATTGTACAATGGAGGAAGGGTGCCTTTCTTCCCCTTTACTATCAATGACTAGAACACTCAGACTATGGAACAATGTACAGCTCAGTGACCTAAATTAGAGGTTAATGGAGATGATTTTGTGTCTCCTGGAATGGCCTCTTCCTTTTCTAGTACATTTTCATCAGGGTATGAAGACCTATTTTTCTTAAAATAAAAACATATTTATTGATTACATCCTAAGAAACAGGTCCCCCCCCCTCTCTCTCTCTGTGTGTGTGTGTGTGTGTGTGTGTGTAAGCTGTGGCTTCCTTTGCACTTAATATCTGGAAGCAGAGTGACAGGCAATATACAAATAAGCAATAAATATAAAATTGTAATTATGGTTCAAGGGGGCATGTAGAAAACACTGGCAATAATGATATCTCTTCAGAGAAGGTAAGTACTACACACTGAAGGGGAAGAGCTAGATGGGGAGAACCCAGGGCAGACACTTTGGAGAAGGGCAAGAACTTGACATAGTGAGGAAATAAAGCTATTATAGCTCTAGTGGGCCAGGAGAAAAAGCTCATAAGAGGACCGTAGGGGAACACTAGGTGGGTCTTCATAAAAAGTTTACATGTACACACAAAATCTGATTGGTATTTATTTTACCATCCAGTAATTATGAATTATAAAATATTCATAATCAAGAGAATAACTGATATTTTGAGGCCTTTTACTGTGTGCCAGTACCGGAGTAAAATGTTCCATATCCATCAACTCAATTGTTTCAATATCCATGCAATATACATGTTACTATTGTTTATGCTGGAGAAACTGAGGCTTATAACATGTCAACTTCCCTAATGTCACACAGAAAGTAAGTAGGAATCAAGGAACTGGACCCTAGACCATCTGGCTGGAGTTCTTAGCCAAACCCAGAGACACTGGTCTTCTCTTGAACGTCGTCTGTACCACAAAGCATTCAAGGGCAAGCAGAGCCACCTCGGGATGAGAGCTCTGAGGACCTGGGCTCCTTCTGGTCCCTTGCAATTGCACCATTGGATGTGGCAGGTGCTGGGATGAGATCCAATGTCTAACCAAAGCAGTGGTTTGTGAGAAGCTGACTAGAAGAGATGTCTTGACATCAGTCCAAGAAAAGGCCAGAACAAAGATGTAGGAAGGTGTCAGAATTGCTCAAGTAAAAAAATAAAAATAAAAAAGAGGGCACTGTATCGGGCTTCTGCCGGCTGCTGTGTTTGTGTTCCCTGGAAGGACTGATACACAAAGGCCAGGGGGAAGTGGAAAGAGCTGGAGAAGGGAGAGCTCACCTCACAGGAAGCGGATCTTTTCAGCGATTATTATCATGTTCTCTTTCCTAATGCTGCAGGTCCCAGGAAACATTGCAGAGAGACAACAAGTCCATTTTCTAGGTGCTAGGAGAGTTCCCACCATGATATGGCTTTAAGACATTGCTTGAAATATACCCAGTCTCTACCACTGGCCCTCCTGCACCGGTACCCACACAATTCAGCCAGGCCTCCTCTGTCCACCATTCAGCCACCTAACTTTGTTGCTTCTCCATTCTTGATACTGACTGTAGATGCCAGCCCCCGCAGTCTGTCTAAGTGCTATGGCCGCGGCAAGAGTTCTGGGCTGCTGGTGTGGTTTCCTGTCCTCTGAACCTTTCTCTAGCCTTGCTCCCGGTTACCCAGGAGACCCAGGACCCACTTTGCTGCAGACTGTCTTTCCGGTTGGACTGCTTCCCTCTTCCCCTCCCCCCTTGCAGCTGTCTGTCACTCACAAGGCCTCCTGCCTTCAGGCCCTTGCCCGCTCTCCAGCCTATGTCATTCTTTAGGCAATAGCACATTACTTAGAACTTCTGTCCCTAAACAGCTGTAGGTGTTCTTTGCCTGTCTACCTGTGTTGCTTTTCCCTCCAGCATTCAACTATGCTTTTGGCTTTAATGTTTTAAAATGTATCGTTATTATTTTAAACTATGTGCAGCATTTTGGTGTGTGGGTAGGTATATGTGGGTGCAGTGACTGTGAAGGCCAGAGTCCTTGGAGCTCCCTGGAGCTGGAGTTACAGTTAGTTGTGAACTACTTGACATGGGTTCTGGAAATGGAACTCAGGTCCTCTAGAAGAGCAATACAAGCTCTTAAACACTGAGCTATTACTCTAACCCAGTGGCCCTCAACCTCCCTAATCCTGCGACCTTTTAATACAGTTCCTCATGTTGTGGTGACCCACCCCAACCATAAAATTATTTTTGTTGCTACTTTATAGCTGTAATTTTGCTACTGTTATGAATCATAATGTAAATATCTGTGTTTTCCAATATTCTTAGGTGACCCCTGTGAAAGGGTCACTCAACACCCACCTCCAGAAGCTGCAACCCACAGGTTGAGAAACACTTCTCTGGCCACTACTTTTGTGTCTTAACATTAAGTTTAAGTTCTATTTTCCCCCAAGAAACACTTTTACCATTCTTTGGTAGACAGAACATCAAAGCCCCCGTAGATGTTCATGTACTCATTTACCATGTAACTACCCTAACATGGGGATAATAATCTTGACTCATCTGGCTGAATCCAGTGATATTACCCAGTGGCTCTTGGGTAAAGGAGATATATACGTAGAGTTCAAGGAGAGGGAGAATAAAATTAAACATGGTTGACCCAGGCTAATGGCTTTATTGATAAGGAAAAGGCTATATGCTGAGGAATTAGGTAGCCTGCAGGATTTGGAAAAGAGGAGGATGAGGCTACACACAGAAGGACAACAACCTTGATGATCCCTCCATTCTATGACTGCTAACTTCCACAACTGGAAAAAAAGTTTGGGTGAAGACACTGAATTTGTGGTGATTTGTTAACTAAAATTACATACATTCCCTGATCTTCTTCTCCACCACAAGGGAAAATTGGTCTCTTTGTCTTTAAGCTACTACTTAGCCCTATACACTAAATAATTTATATATATACTTCTTTCAATGAGAATATAAGCCTTAAGAGAAGCTACCACATCTCAGGCATATTTATGTATGAGCATAGAACTGGAGCATAGCTAAGTATTCATTAATTCATTCATTAATTGTTCATTCCTTCTGTCATTCAAATATTTATTATTTATTTTGTGCTTATGCACAAGAATCTAGATGCTGCTAGGTTCCATTACTGCATTAAATAGCAAAACTGAGAAGATTCTTTTGGCTTCAAGGAGCTTATACTTTGGTGGAGGAAACATTGATTAAGAACCATGAAGATAATTTGAGTTGACTTAAAGATGTATAAAAATAGATAAGGGATTCAGAGCAGGAAGAGAGAAGGGCATGTGCTTAGGATCTGTAGAGATGGATGGAGTCCAGTGTGTTGAGAGACTGCACTGGACAAGACAGTGATAGGGATGCCATGGGATGAGGTGGAAAGCAAGCTGGTGCTACAGTGTCTACTAGCCTGTACTCTGACAGTGGGGAGTAGGTTGAGCACAGAGCTGGGTGAGCAGACTGTAATTTATAAACGGATACTTTAGGTGTATAAACAATAGCTTGGGGGAAAGATGCAGATGGGATAGAAGTGAAACAGTAAGGATGTTGCAAGACAGTGATGATATTTAATGCTGAGTCAGATGGTAGTTAAATCGGGTAAGAAAACATGACTTGCTGCTTTGTGCTCCTGGAGGTTGGAGGACAGCATAATTTCTTATAAGGTTCTCATACACGAACACTGAGCTTACTTAAGCTAAACCATAATTCCATGAAAAATATATAGCACCTCTTTAATGGATGGTAGGACAACAGGGAGGCTGGGCATTGCTGAGACTTGGCTCTGCAGAGGAAGATACCTGGGTCTGAATACAAGAAATGTGTTAGAGTTTAAAATTAAGAGAGGTGAAGAAAATATCATGTGACTGAAGAAAGAGATGCAATTGTGCTGTGCTGGGGGCTACAGAAGGACCTTGTTTTGTTAAGGTGTGAAAGTCCAAGTCAGTACACACTGGGCAGGTGAATTGGATCCAAATCAGAAAGTGCAAGTTTGACAAAGGAAAACTGGCATGCTGCATGGAGCATGGGGAGCTGTGAAAGGAAGATGCTGAAGCACGAAGAAGAGAGATGGGTAGCTGCTGTGGGATAATCCTCATTTGCACTGTCAAGATTTGTCACTCAAATCGGTTTAATAAATCACTGATTGTCCAATAGCCAGGCAGGACGTATAGACAGGGAAACCAAACTAAGGATGATGGGAAGGAGAAGGGTGGAGTCAGGAGTTGCCAGCAGATACAGAGGGAGCAGGAGACAAACATGCCTTGCTACTAAAGGCACACGGCAGGGCATAAATAAGGAATATGGATTAACTTAAAATATAAGAGATAGTTAATAATAAACCTGAGCTATTGGCCGAGCATTTATAATTAATACAAGCTTCAGAGTTGCTATTTTGGAATTGGTGGTTGGGACAAGAAACTTCCATTGACAGGTACCATTAACTGAGAGAAAAATTACTAGATTATTTGTGGGAGGAAACTAGAAAAAAAGAGACATATAAGTGATGGGAGGTAAGAGACTGAGAGATATTTCCAGAAGGATTCTCAGGGAATCTGATGGGCTTAGCTATAAAGAAACTGGAAAGAAGAAACATGATATGAATCCAGGGTTTTTAATTTAAAAGCAACTGACAAATCTTTAATATAAAAATGGGTTATAGGAAAAGGGAACCAATAGTTAGGTTTGCGGTTTGCTTTGAAAAACTTTTTCAGGTACAATTGATAAAACAAGTGTGTGGATTCTAGAAGGGAGTTTAAAAGATTGGCCTCTTTGAAGAAGGTTGAGCATTGATAAATTGGCAACAACAACAAAAAAATGGCTGCTGTGCTTTGAGCTCTGCCTGCCAACAGATAGGGTCTTTTTACTCAATTCTTAAATCTGAGTGGACCATGTAATTTTTCTTTTACCAACACATTATGATCAAAGTGACATGTGAATTTCAAACCTTAGCCCTAAACAGTCTTGAAGCTTGAAACATACCTGGTCCATCCCACTGGCTGGTGAGAGTTAAGTGACTCAGTCACCCTCATTTTCCTAGTTGACAGATAACTAATCATTAGAAAGAAAGCCAGTTTATTAATTGGAAAAAATGACTATAGATATATGATTGAGCAATTAAGACCAGCAGACATTCAACCCAGCAAGATTGCTAACCCATAGAATTATGAGTTATATGCACAATGTAGTTTCAAGTCATTAAATTTTAAGAGGTCTTGTTATACAGTAAAGGTTAACTGATACATAATATTCAAGAGAAATTATCAAGGAAGGGAAGTAGCAGATAGTGTAAACAAAGTAAACTGAACAACTCAAGGAAGTAGTAGTCTATTTAGTACATAAAACTTTATTAAGTACAACAATTCAATAACTTACCATATGTCAAAAGCACACAGTTTGGTATTCCAAATGCTAGTACTTTCCAAAAAGGTACATTCATAACTAGGATGAGAAGCAGCCAAATGGGAATAATTATCCATAAGAAGTAGTTTGAAAAATGCCACCATTTTGAATTAACAAAAGCAACAGCGTCAAGTCAATTATTGGTCTCCTGCTATTAGCCATGCTCAGAGAATCCGCCAAGAGTAAGGGACTGCCAACATACTTATGCCACGGACTCACACAGGCAGCAGAGCCTTCTTCCTTTCTAGACCAAAGCTAGTAGACCATTCAGTGTATTCATGATAAGGTTTGGACTCTGTGGGTCTCTGCAGTTCTTCAGAGAGATTCTTTCTCTCCCACAGACACCAAACATTAGAACTTGCTCTACAAGACTTCCATTAGGAAGTGCTACTGCTTAATTTCAGTTTTAGCCAGGTCCTTTCACACTTTCCTATTTTCTGAAGAAATCAGTTGGTTAGATCTAACACTTAAAGGTCTCTTCCATCCTATCTTGTCTTAATTTATTTTAGCAGCTGCAAGGACTACAACATGCTCATTAAAATGAACCGTCTGTGTATCCCAGTGCCAGGCTTACCAGTGAGACAAGTGTCCCAGAAAAGTCCCAGGGGAAAGCAGTGACCTGATAAAACCTTAAAAATGAAAAAAAAATCTGAACTTAAAAGAATAGCACTTCCAGAGAAAAACCATAGCCACTTGAAACTGAAAACAACCATTGAGGAGTCCCAGTTTACTCAAACGGTCCACCATGGAGATGACTCTTACCTTGGGAGAAAGAAAGCAAGAGGACTCAGAACATGTAGCAGCCTCAAAAACCCCCAGAGCCTTCAAGGTCTTCCTCAGAAGGAACTTTCAAGTGGAAGGTGACTGCTGTACTGAGGGGACAAGGGGCCTAGAATGACCAGCAGTTGTTCCTGGGGGGAATATGATTGAAAGTGCTCCCTGGGCAGAAGCATGAGTTTCCCTGGATCCATCAACTCAGAAAATTAAAGGCACTTTTGTTGGTGCCTTTGTGTTCTCTATTGGAATGGAATAAACTAAGTATTCCCTGATGGTTTGAAGACAAGAATTTCAAGACAATGCAGATGAAGGAAGAATTTCAAGACAATGCAGATGGTCAAGCTGAGCTGGGAGGATCCTATAGCTTGTCTGGAGGACAGAGCAAACTGTATGGCCATGACACATGATTGTCACAGGTTGAGCCTCTTTCCATTCTGCAGAACACCTAAGGGTTCAGGATGACCTACAGCTAAAGTGTCTACCTTCACTTCCTTTGTGTCATTGAACAAGCTACTACTCATTTCATAGGTCCTCTTAGTCTGGTCTCTGTGAAAAGCCAGGGCTATTGCCAACCTCTCGAAACTACTGGGGAATTCAGTGGTTAAAAGTGTTTAACAGATTCTACCCCATACTTTGCTCAAATAAGTTGATTCCTCAAAGAAACCATAATTTCTTTCCTTCACATCTCATTTCTTCATATTCCTGAATAATTTCACTAAACTACTTACACGTCACATGCCAGGATCAGACACAGCACAACTGTGGCTCTCAGAAAACAGCTTTGTGGAGTCAGTTCTCTCCTTCCACATTTACGTGGGCTCCTAGGAGGGAACTCAGGTCACCATGGTTGTATAGAAAGCACCTTTACTGGCTGAGCCATCTCACAGGCCTGGCTATTGCACTTTAACTGACTACCTGAAAGTGTGTAAGACTGGCATGCCGCTTGATCGGCACGCACCTGTTGGCCCCTTGGAGCCACCTATATTGGAGCTCATGTGCACCACACATTCAGCGGTTTTTTGCTGAACATCTAGAATGTTCCCTGAGGTCTTCAGAATGTCCTGTTCCTAGTGTAGTTATGAGACTGGGAAGAAACTGCAGCAGAGTGTGAGGGAGGCAAAGGCATGGCCAGTTATGAGCCGAGAAAATGTCAATCGTTCATCATATAAGTAATTCTAGGTAAATTAGAACAGTGAATTTGGACAATTAATGAGGCCTTTCCAGAGGCCAGGATGGGTAGGGTTTGACTGGGGCCTGTTTTTCTTCGGACTGTGCTGGAAGGGGGAACATGATAATTAGATGTACTGTTTCATATTTAAATATTGTGGCTGTAATATTTCCATTATGGGACCATAGTAGTATTTGTGGACTCACTGTTGAATTAAGAGGGATAACAACTAGACACTTGGCTGATAGAATCCAATGGGATGTCATTTCATTTTAATCCAGTAGAACAAGATCATTCCTAAGTTCAAAATGGAAAGTATTAAACAAGAGTTTATTTGGAGTAAATGCTTTAAAAGTCCATTGTTAAATTTAGGTAAAGAAGCCATGTGTGGTAGTACATGCCCCTTGGGAGACAGACAATGCTGGATTACTACATGCACAAGGCCAGCCAGGAATATATAGTAAGACACTGTCTTTAAAAATCAAAGCAAGATAACAAGAAAAGTACTGTAACAATCTATAATCTAACAAGCTTTTTTTTTTAATACATCAAGCTGTCTTGAAACTGATGCTAGATACTTCATCCTTTGCCTTTATAGTATTTAATCAGTCTGCATCCTCAATCCCATCATAGGCAATAGTAATAGATTAAATGCAAAATGACCTCAGCACATTCCCACAATACACATCAATTATTGCACATAGCCATCCACTACCCAGCAGCTCTTACTTTTCTTTCAGG
The DNA here is from genome assembly GCF_004664715.2 of Peromyscus leucopus. Classification (NCBI taxonomy): domain Eukaryota; kingdom Metazoa; phylum Chordata; class Mammalia; order Rodentia; family Cricetidae; genus Peromyscus; species Peromyscus leucopus. The sequence goes on along the minus strand of NC_051070.1, from coordinate 90,997,286 downwards.
GAGGGATTTTATAAACCTTCCTCAAGTAGGTGGAGGTCCAGGGTCACATAGGGCCTGGCCTACATTCCCGTGTTACTGCTCACCAGCAATGAATCTCCAGTCAACTGAACATGACCATTCTTGATAGAAAACTGAATAAAGAAATAATCTGAGTTTTTGTCCATGGAGTTATTGCTGGTATCACATATGAAAGTGTCAAGTACTAGATGTCATGAGCCTGCAATTATTACAAACTCTGTGGGAAGGTGGAAGACACAGTACAGATGGTCAAAAATCTTTGAGTCGATTTGATACTTGGCAATAGGCTGACTCCTCATCTGTAAGGAAACCTAGAGAGAATTTCTAAACGTTAACAAAGTTAAAAGTAGTAATTCCTCTGTCTCTGTCTGTGTGTGTGTGTGTGTGTGTGTGTGTGTGTGTGTGTGTATGTGTGTATGTGTGCAAGCATGCAAGTGTGCAGGCTATATACACAGGTGGTGGTCGGATGTCAATGCCAGATGTTTTCCATTATCACTTTCCACATTTACAGTGATATTTTATTTGTACTGAAATGTGATTTTAATTGTATGTTAATAAGTAAAGTTGCCCGACTAGCTCAGTCGGTAGAGCATGAGACTCTTAATTTCAGGGTCGTGGGTTTGTTCCCCATGTTGGGTGCCAAATGTAGATGTAACCAACCATCTTATTAAATAAGAAAGACAGAACCAATGCAAAGAAGAAAGCCAAGAGATCAGAGCTAAGAGCCTTACCCACCTGCTGCAGCTAGCCTCTTAAGCCAAGAGACCTCTCCGAAAGAGAGCTACTCCCTGTCTGTTTGTCTTTATATAGACTTTCTGTTCTGCCTTCTCATTGGCTGTAAAACCAACCACATGACGACCTCGTCACTGTCTGTTGTACAGCCCTCCAGGTCTTCTATGGTATTGAGATTAAAGGCGTGTGTCTCCAATGCTGGCTGTATCCTTGAACACACAGAGATCTACCTGGCTCTGCCTGCCAAGTGCTGGGATTAAAGGCGTACACCACCACCACCCAGCTTTTGTTGAATGCTATTATTACCAACTACTAGGATATAAAGAAATGAAAGTTAGTAGTTAGACATTACAATAGAACTTGTAGTCATATTAGATATGTTTTAAAAATTGAGCAGATATATTTTAGATAGACAGGTCATCTTCAAACCCTTCAGAGATCTACAGAATATGGCATTTAAAATGTTTTAATAACTTAGAAAATTTTTCTTTTTTTATTATGACTATGAGATATGTTGGCTCCTGGCAGTACCAATCTACTTCAGAGAAAATATGGGCATTGAAGAAACTGCATATGGAGTTAACTTTCATTGTGGCAAAGTTAGCCACTGGACAACAAAATATCCTCGAATTAACTGTTGACAAACAGGACAGACAGGACACGAAACAAAGGACTACTGATTCTTGCCAAAACAAATGTGGTTATGGCTTTGTCAAAAGGCATCTTCTGAGGCCAGGACGATATGGCACCATCCCTGAAGTGGCCTTCACAATCTGGAAAAGGTACAGTGCCCCTTTCTTCAAAAGCAGCTAAACAGGCAGTGGGCCGATGGCTTCTGATATGCAATGGAACAGCAGCTGAAACAGTTATTCTTGAAGAGTAACTAAGCTCACACCTCTCAATAGAAGATTGGCATTTAATAGAGGGATGTGAAGAAGAACGGGATGCCAAGATGAAGCCACATATACACAGCCAAGAAGAATGGACAGCTAAATTTAAAAAAAAAAATCAACAATTTCCAGAATTTAAAATCCTGAATCATGACATGACACTAGTGGAATTCAGGTGTTTCTGGTACATGGACTGCTCTCACCCAATGTGAGGTTGAACTGTTGACCTTGTGTACATCCTACTTCACAAATGAGTCTGTCAGATACGCTAAGCCTATAGGCTGAAGATGATGCCCCAACACTTCGGAGAAACCTCAGGTGACTGTCCAGGCAGCTGGCTGTTTCTGTCAACTCACAACTTTTTTGGAAGTTGCTTGCATACACTTCCTGATTTTATTTTTGTTAGCTAATATTATTTCCTTCTTGGGTCCTTCCTGAGGGAGTTGAAGATTAGTTAGTTACAGTTGAATATTAATTAGGATAGAAAGTGAATTAGATACATTTTGGACTTACCAAAATAGGATAGATAATGGAATTATTTTCTCTGAATTTGTCAAATACAAATGGACTAGACATTGTTTAGGTATTTATTACTTGTATATATTGTATATAGTTATTGTATTTTTGTATATAGTTTTTCTTAGGTTAGTTATAACCTTTTTTCTTTTCTCTTTTCATTAAAATAGAAAAGGGGAAATATGGTGGTATTTTATTTGTACTGAAATGTGATTTTAATTGTATGTTAATAAATAAAGTTGCCTGGGGGTCAGAGCTATTAGAGCCATAGCAAAAGCTGGGTGGTGGTGGCGCATGCCTTTAATCCCAGCACTTGGTAGGCAGAGCCAGGTAGATCTCTGTGTGTTCAAGGATACAGCCAGCATTGGAGACACACGCCTTTAATCTCAATACCATAGAAGACCTGGAGGGCTGTACAACAGACAGTGATGAGGCCGTCATGTGGTTGGTTTTACAGCCAATGAGAAGGCAGAACAGAAAGTCTATATAAAGACAAACAGACAGGGAGTAGCTCTCTTTCGGAGAGGTCTCTTGGCTTAAGAGGCTAGCTGCAGCAGGTGGGTAAGGCTCTTAGCTCTGATCTCTTGGCTTTCTTTTTTGCATTGGTTCTGTGTCTCTTATTTAATAAGACAGTTGGTTACATCTACATACATTGATTTCTTGATACGGTCTCACACTGAACCAGAAGCTTGGCATTTCACCTGGACTATCTGGCCAGTGAGCCCCGGGATTCACTTATCAGTAACACCGCTGTTATTCCAGTACTGGAGTCTTAAAATCCGTTCTTCACCTTACACACTGAGCTACCACTCCAGGGCCTGCACTTTCATTTTTGTTGTAGATTTCCAACAATAAATTTATTTCTGTATTTATTTTAAATATTTTGATTCTTTTTTAAAGATTTATTTGTTTGTGTATTTTATGCATATGAGCATTTCGTCTGCATGTATGTCTGCACACCAGAAGAGGACATAGACTCTTATTATAGATGGTTGTAAGTTGCCGTGTGATTTCTGGGAATTGCACTCAGGTCCTCTGGAAGAGCAGCCAGTCCTCTTAACTGCTGAGCCATCCTCTAGCTCAGCAATAAATTTGTTGTTTGAATCAACTTACAGAAATAATGATTTAGAAGAACAGTCTATGCCCTTCCCTGGTCTATATTTCCCTATAAGGGCTATCCCTATCAAGCATTTCCATTTCTTTGTTTCTTGTCCCCGTTTCTTACCTCTCCAAGTCACATATAGCTCGGAGAGCTTGCAAAACAGTTTCCTGCACTTAGTGGAAATTCTAAGAAATAGTTGCTGGGTGAATAAATGAATGAATAAAGTGACAAGATCTCTGTGTTAAATTAACAACTTCAAAAACATTCAAAGCGGATTTGTCTTTATATTTAATCTTTAATTTCACAGTTGTCATGAAAATAAAGATAAAGAGAGTCATGGCTGAAATTTCATTCTGTTTGATAACTAATAATATACACTCTGACTTATTTAAAGTGCCCTATTACACATTTCTACTGACACCATCAGGAATACCATAATGGCTCCTTCTTCCTCTCATCTCTATCTTCATTTCACAGATGGAAAAAGTGAGATTCAACAAGGTAAATGCTTCAAATGTTTGCACAGCTGGTGGGTAACAGGAGCTGGATTAGATCCCCAAGCTTCATTCGAGTACAAGCTCTATGTGACAGCTCTTTCCCAGGGGAGATTCAATCAATTTTAAGTGTAACTGTGATGCAATGGCTGTCTGATAATGTTGTGGAAGTAATCTCATTTCTTTATGATGGACAACAACTATCCCTAAAACACACCAGGACCACAAGCTGATAGAAGGACCACAATCTCATATAATAATACTTCTGCAGACTACTGGTGTGGGTGGATGGCTCAGTGGTTAAGATCACTGGCTGCTCTTGCAGAGGCCCCAGGTTTGGTTTACAGCACCCAACATGGTGTGGCTCACAAGCAACTAAAACTTTAATTACAGAGAACCCAATACCTTTTACTGGTTTCTGAGGGCTCTATATACAGTCAGCATGCTTAACATATATAAAAGAAAACAGACACATAGATTGAAATAAGTTAATCTTGAAAACAACAACAAATGGTGATTGGTTCAACTTCAGGCTGGTGCAACCTTGTAGCAAGCTTGGACTGTCTTCAATAATTTTTATTTTACCTTCAGCCTTTTCCTCCAACCTCAGCTGATAAATATCAACTAAGGCATATCTATTCCTACTACAATGTTCTGTGACTCCTGCCAAAATGCCATTATTCTTTGGAGCTTTCCTTTCAGATTGTAACTTAGATTGACAATATATTTTTGCATTCTCAGTTTGGAGAGATACTTTATGTTCTTCTGATGTCAATTTTTCCTTGGAGTCTGAAAACATGCTCATACCATATCTTTGGCATTTGCTGCCATTCTTGAGCCCATTTTTATTCTAAATACCATGTTTTAATAAACTCCCCCAGGGGATTCTGATGTAAGCATTCCATAGCCCATACTGTGAGAAACCAAGTCCACAGGAAATGAGAGGCTGAGCTTCCACCCCACTTTCCTCCTAACACCCCCAGATTCTGCTGGAGGAGGTCCACTGACCCTGTTTGTAAGGAGAGCTATCTTCCCAGCTGGTAACACAGAGCAAAAAGTAGACAAGGCAAATTGACCAAATGAGTAGCCAGAGTCACAACCAACTGAAGCTGGAAGCTTAAGCCACACTCCCTTTCTAGGTCTGAGCTTGGAGATTACTTATGCATAGATTCTGTTCTTGGGTACAGGGTAGAACTGGGAAGCTTGCGTTTATTTCTTCTTTTTAATCTGTCTCTGTCTGTCTCTGTCTGTCTCTGTCTGTCTCTCTCTCTCTGTTTGTGTGTGTGTGTGTGTGTGTGTGTGTGTGTGTGTGTGTGTGTGAGAGAGAGAGAGAGAGAGAGAGAGAGAGAGAGAGAGAGAGAGAGAGAAAGAGATGCATCTGCATGTGTGAGTATGTCATGGCATACATGTGGAGGTCAGAGGACAATCTTATGTGTTGATTCTCACCTTCAACCCTAAGATGAAGTTTCCTGCTGTTTCCAGCTGTGTGCAGTAGGACAGTTAGACCATGAGTTTCTGTGGATTTGCCTATTTCTGCCTCCCATCTTGTAGGCAGAATGACTAGGATTACTGATGAGCACTACTGCGCCCTACTTGATATGGGATCCAAGGATCCAAGCTCAGACCCTCATGTTGGTGCAGTAAGTGCTCTACCCAATGAGCTATCTCCCCAGCATGGAAGCCTGCCTTTCTGACTGACTCTGGGATAAAGACCACAAAGCATGCTGTTAGTCAGCTCTTTGAGGGACAGAAGGAGCACTGGAGCTGATGCCTAGTGATGTTGACAGCTTAAGCATCCCCACAGTTTCTTTTTATCTCTAAGAAGAGTCATTGTCCAGAAAGTTGTCTGAGAGATTGTCTCCTAGAAATGAAAAGCCAAGAATATGATTGCCTAAACAAGACCCGAAAAATGCCAAAATCAGTAGACACCCTAAGGTGGAAGGGTGGAGTCTCCTGGGCCCCTCCCCAAAGAAAGAGCTACAGACAATTAACTGTTGATAGAGGAAGAATTAGTATTCCCCAAGGATGAATTCCCTAATTGGTATCAAGTCGTCATCCTTGAAAACAAGCAAAAGTAAACAGATTTCAGCAGGTTGCAGATTACATGTACATATTTATGAGTTTATATATTCGTATGTAACAAAAAATAATTTAAAAAAAAGAGGCCATGAATTTGAAAGAGACATGGGAGGACATGGGAGGGGTGGAAGGGAGGAGAGAGAGGGACATTATGTAACTATATTTTAACTTTTAAAAATTGCAAATAATAAAGCAGTCACTGTCGACTTTACTCAGCCATGCATTGGATGTCCCTCCTTCTTCCCTTCTACTAAGGGCAGGGACTGAACATGGAGTGCTTTCTACCAGCTTTTCACAGGTTATCATAGTGAGAAAGTTCAGCACTGGGGTCAAATGCAGATAAGGCACAGCTAGCACACAGTCATTATTTATATGTTATGGGCAAGTGGCTAAGCATCTGCATGCCTTTGAAATAATAATAGTGATCCATCTCATGCTGTCTGGAAGATGCAAGTCCTGCAAGATAGAGAGCGCAGTGCCTGTGAACAGTGAATGCAGTATAGATGCTAGTCATGTGATCTTAGTGTTTGTCCTGTTGAGTCAACCTCATACCAGCAGTCCTGGGGTTCCTAAAGATGTCGGTGCCCTTCATATTCGATGTGCTCTAATCCTTTCCCCTTTAAACTCTATTGCAGAACTGTTATGGGGATTAAATAAATTAATATGCATAAACACTTGGAGCCTTGCCCATCATATAATTAGCACCCAAGATGGCTTTGCTCTTCTATTTAATACTTGCTATAATAATAATTAAATAGCTTTTGAAGGATTTTTAAAAGTGCCCCACCAACAGCACTTAGACTGCAAATCTTGTGATGATGTAGACTGTAACAGTTTTAGTTACCTCCAAATATAAAAATCTTAGTGTAGTGCTGGCACACAGTTGCCTCTCGTAATTGAAAAGATGAACAAATGAATAAGTATGAATGAGTAGGTGAATGAATAAAAATGCATTTTTAACTTCCTGAAGGGATCTTCAGAAACAAAGCTGTGAGAGATGCCACGGGATGAAGGGGCAACAAGAATGGGAAGTAAAATTAGCTTAGGGAAGTAACTGGTCTTGGGGACGGGGTTAGGAAAGGCGCCATTCAAAACCTCAGAGGATGTGGAGTCTGCAGTTATGAATCAGAAAGGAGTGAGCAGAGGGAGGAATCTTGGGACGGAGCTGCTAGCAGATAACAGCCTTCGAAAATATGAGCTAACTGGATTTTTCTGATCAAATGTGCCAGGGGATGCTTCAGTAAATAAAATATGAGAAATGAGAAGCCTTTGAATTTCCTGCAGCACAGGCTGATGAGCATCAGGGTTTTCCCTGAACTTCTATCCCCAGTGTGGAGACAATCATGAGCACGAATTCTGAGAAGCTGCTGAGCCGTGTGGTGGTAGCAGGTTAAAGTCCCACAACATTAGCGGGTAATGGACTGAGGTCTAAGGTTATATCAATCCTCTCCACAATTATAAAGGCAGCGGCTTGAGCTAGGACTGATGGAAGTGGAAAGGAGACAGAAGATTAAGGAGTGTTCTGTGTGAGAAGCAGAACGTAGGCAATGGCTTTATCCATATTGCATTTGGTTGTATTGTACTTACTCTTCAGTAATGTTGCTCTGTGTTTGCAATCTATGCTAAACTCCCCTGAGAGAGAGTGACCCAGCAAAGCATTTCCAGGCTACTTTAGAGCCATCCAGTAACTACAGTCCTTTTCCTGGAAGATGAGGAGATCATTTCCTTGTACTCTCATTGAGGACACTGGATGAAAACTGATAGCAAAATGAACTTAAAGAGAAGGAAACAATGGTGTTGTCTGGGCCCACACAATCTCTAAAGGACTTTCCCATACACTTTCCACAAGTCTGTGGAGGAAATTCATTACTCCCACGTGACAGAGGACAAACCAGCCGAGGCCTACATGTACCACCTATATACAACAAGGCATACTTGGTTGTCAGGATTTGAATGTATTTACTCTCATTCCAATTTCTGTGCTCTGAGACAATGCAGGAAGAAGACAGTTTTCTCAGGATTCTGCCAGGATAATTCCCTTAAGGCTTTTTATCTTGGAAAATGTGCCAAGGGCCCCAGAGGTAACCCACAAACAGCTCAACAAAAAATCAGGGCTAGGGGCTTGGGTACTGTGTGACACTCACTCTGGGAAAGACCTGCTTCTTTCTATGTTTGGGAACAGGTAAAAGTACCACTGCAAGCCACACCTGCCTTTGATGTGTTTCTATGTCGTCTACTCCTCTGTGAAATTTTATCCAGGAACACCCTGTCTCTGTCTCCCTTCATGAGGTGGAGGTTTCATTAAACCAGTGCCTAAAGGCAAGGTTAGGTACAGTCAACTGAAAGTCAGAGACCTTGCTAAGGATCCTTTGTTGCAGAATATTTGTTTAACTATGCAAAGGTGTGTTGATTTTGTTTAACTGTGCAAAGATGTGTTGCCTTTCCTGCCTAACACACCTGATTAGTCTAATAAAAAGCTGAATGGCCAATAGCAAGGGAGGAGGCATAGGCAGGCCTCCCAGGCAGGGAGAGTAAGGAGGAGGAGGAATTTAGGCTGGAAAAAAGAAGAAAGGAAAGGACATAACAGGGAGATGCCAGGAGCCATCCATCCAGACAAACAAAGCAGGCATACAGAGTGAAAGAAAAGTTAAAAAAAAGAAAAAAGCTGAGGCAAAATATAGATGAATAGAAACAGTTTAAATTAAAAGAGCTAGTAGGACAAGCCTAAGCTAACGGCGAGCACTCATAATTAATAACAAGTCTCCATGTCTTTATTTGGGAGCTAACTGATGGCCCAAAGAAAATTCCAGTTTCACCCCCTAAACACCTGCCTATAATCCCAACACACATTTCTTTTAATATAATCTTATTAATTTGTTGAGAATTTCATACATGCATACAATGTATTTTGATCATGTTTACCCCCTCCTATTCCTAACTCCCCTCACATCCACTCAGCACCTCCTCATCCCTCCCAACTTCATGCCCTCTCAATTAAAAAAAATAACATACCAAGTCTAATTTGTATGTCCCATATACTCATGGATGTAGGGCCATCCACAGGACTGGCCTATTAAGAGGTACATTCCTAAAGAAAACTGACTCTCCCTCTCCCAGCAGCCATCAACTGTCAATAGCTTCTCAGCTAGGGGGAGGCTCATGATCCCCTACCCTGCTCCATGATGGAATGTCAATTAGCTTGATCTCATGCTGGTAGCCACATTGCTGTCAATTCATGAGTGCAACAAACTTCACATACTCAGAGAACACCTCTTCCTTCTAGTCCTCCAGACTTCTGGCTCTTACCGTCTTTCTGCTCCCTTTCCCACAATGGTCTTTCAAGCCTGGAGTTAGGATATGTGTAGCATCAATTCCCCTATTTGTAGCTGAGCACTCCACAGACACTCATTTTTGCACAAACATCTCTGGCCTGCAGCAAATCCATGAATTCACTGTCCTCCATTGGAAATATTTCTGTTGCCTCTTGGGCTAGAAGGACAGGGAACTGAGATCTGTTCTTGTCTTTCCTTTAAATTGAATTCACAGTAGAGCCTTGGGTAAGTCACTCACCTCTTTGGGCTTTTGTTTTCTGTCTTAAAGAAATAAAGTTTGAGAGTCATAGGGACACGAGATTGAGACTGTGATCTCTTTTCTTTCAAGACGGTCACTCATACAGCAGGTCTATCTCATGTCAAAACCCATGCCCCATACCCATTCTACAGCACAGATCACTGATGACTCTGTGCTTTCTGCAATGTATTACTCTATACCCCAAAATGGTTGAAGGAACTCTAAGTGTATAAGAGGACCATCTGAAACCACCCAGATAATGTGGCTGAGATAGAAGGTTGGCCTTTAGACATCCACCACCCTTGCCTCCCTCACTCCTTGGTAAATGACCTTTAGTATTTAAAACAGCCTCAAAGAGAAAAAAATTACACTGTAAACACATTTGCATTTGCATTAAAAGTTATAATTTGTATGATTGTTAGAAAAAATATTGGAATTTCAATATTGGAATTTCAGGATAAATTACTATGAATTTGAGTTCTACTTCCTTTTGACTGTAAGGATTTAGACACATAACCATCTAAGTGTCTGCCATTCATTTGCTAAAGGAGATATATTTTAATATTGCCTCATTTGTTGATTGCTAGAATCTAATGAGATAAGATAAGCTATTCAGAGTGGTAATGTTTTGCACAGAGATAAAAGATAGTAACCAGGAGAAGCTTACAGATGTTCCACTGCACAGAAGTAAAGGATAATGATAGGGAAAAGTTTACAGATGCTCTTCTGCACAGAAAGAGTAGTGACAGGGAGAAGCCTGTAGATGCTCCACTGCACAGAAGTAAAGAATAGTGACAGGGAGAAGCTTACAGATGCTCTTCTGTACAGAAATAAAGAGTAGTGACAGGGAGAAGCTTACAGATGCTCCACTGCACAGAAGTAAAGGATAGTGACAGGGAGAAGCTTACAGATGCTCTATTGGCCTCAGGTAGGCTGTATCAAGCTGCTTAAGGTAAATACACAGCTAAGAATCCAAAAATCGAAAGGAAGAGATGTCACAGGAAGAATCAGTGAAAGCTGACTGTAATCACCAAGTTTCTTTCATTGGTTCTCATTTTATACAGGGGCAATTTGGCAAAGCCTTTGGTAATTTAGGTTGTCTTAGCTTAGGGTAGAGATTGCTACTGACATCTAGTGGGTAGAGCCCATGAACACTATTAAATATCTCACAGAGAGATTTCACAGCAAGGAATAATCTGGGGAGTGTACTAATGTGCTGGGATTGCATAAACTTGAACTATTAGAAGTTCCTCAAGTTCAGAAATGGGGTGCATCTTGTTTATTCCCATGCCTTAGCATCTGGCAGCGTGCTAAGCACAACCCTCCCCCCTCCCAGTATACATGTTTGTTGAAGATGAACAAGTGCATGAACACCCAAGGGAGACAGATAAGGCAAGTCAGACAGTCCTGGTTGTCAGGGACCATCTTCGGTCCTATACGCACCTTCCCAGTTTGCTTTTTTATCTTCTTTTTCTGTCTTCTCAAAATTCCCTCCTTTCTTTTCTCTCCCAAACACTGGGAAGAAGGAAACCCCTGTGAGGCTGCCTAGGAGCAGCCAACAGCGCTGAGAAGACACAAGCACTGGGGAGCCTCACTCAGTTTTCTCTTCAAACTACTCCATTCAGCAGACTGTAATCACTCCAGCAAATAAGTGGGGTTCTAGTTCCCTCCCTCAGCATGAACAGATAAAACCAATGGCACACATTCCCTGCAGATGACTTAGGAGGCCAGCTCAATTATGCCTTTCAGAAGACGTATTCTGGGATGTGAAATAGAAACTAGGCTTTGGTGAGGAATGGAAAATAAAGACACTTAGTTCTGGGAGTAGAGGTGTTGTATTCTATCTGTTCGTTCACCACTGTATCTCCACAGTTCTCACAGAACCCAGTGCATGGCAGGCACCATTAAATATTTGTTAAGTAAAAGGGTAACATTGGTGGCTAACATTCCAATATTTTCCTTAAATCTGATCAATTTTTCAAAAGCCTATATTTTCCATCTCTTCAAAGGGCCGTAAGACATGACTATATACTTACATTAGCCAACCTAACACTCCTCAGTGAACTTGTTTTCCTGGGCTGGAAACCAGCTTTCCAGAAACTGGAGTGGAATGTGTTTGAAGTTACCCTTCAACAGCTTCCCCTGCAGGATTTAGGGTGGAGGTTACGTTAGTGTGATCACTGTAAACACACTATGAAGATCCATTATTCTGCAGCGTGACGGCAGGACTTCAACTCACCCCTTTTCTCAAATTTTTAAAATAATTTAAAGGCATATGCCAATGGTCAAGAACCTCTTTTAAAGGACTGCATCCTTCTCATGGTGACTTCAGGCTCCAAACTTGAAGTGATCCTTGTGAGTGCCTAACAAGAACCCTGCTCTGTTTGCACACTAGCTTGTAGTGAGCTTGCTGTAAAGTTCAAGACTTCTCCAACACCTCTTGTCCATCTTTACACCAGCCGCTTTCTCTATATTTAATGGGTTCTTTTTAAGGACTCAGTGATCGATATGTTTAAGGACATACAACTATATCTAAAATAAAGCAGAAATAAACATAGGTTGGATTTCCAGTGCTGTTACTCTGGGACTTAGTGATCTCTCTGAAGAAGGATTACTGGAAAATGATTTCCTTTATAAAACTGTTTCTAAGATTTTTCTAAGATTAGTTTTAAGGGATAACACACATTTGATGAGCCTGGGGTTGAACACAACATATTTTCTTAGAGCAAAAGTCTATGTTTGGTGGCTCTCAGTACATTTAGAACCCTCATAAATACTCATCAAAAAAGCAAAATGATCCACATTTCTTTATCAGTGCTGGCTCTAATACCACACTTGCTGATTAAACCACCAAATTATGTCTTATTCAAGAACAGGAGAAGAGAGAATTCAGGATTATGTTATTGCTTCTGCCAAAAATGACTGTTAGCTTAGAAGCATTTAACTCTACACTGCACTTTGAGCTTTTAACCACCTAGCCGTCGATATAAGTGTTAGCACAAAACTATTGCTTGTTAGTCAGCAAATCACACCAAAAAGTACCCTCTATGTTGTGGCCACCACTTCTTCAGAGTTTAACTCCAGGAGCCACCAATGTGTTGTGTTTGTTCCTTCATTGACTTATATTCTTTTGGGTTTGAGTAAAACATAGGAAGGATATCCTGAGTTAGACTTCACATTCTAGCCACATTCTCATCACTCAGAATCCTCTCAGGCAGAATGGAAAACAGCACAGTGTTTCCTAGATTTACCACGAGTGCTGTGCCCTGCCTCCACAGTGCCGCTTGAGGGGAAATTTCAAACATATCGATTCTATGTTAGTCAAAATTTTCCCCTGGAAGACTTGTCTGAGTTTTATTGGCTCAGATGGATTTCAAATGGGAAGCTCAGTCCCTGGGTGCAAAGGAATGTGTTTAAAAACTCAGGACTTCAACTCTGTCACACTGCTCAGCATTTTTAATTATCTGGCTTGTAGAGAAGCAATATTCTAACTGAAGCACCACCTAAGCCCTTTACAATTTAGCCAAAGAATAGAAAGAAAATCATGGGAGTGACTGAAAAGAAGGTGAGAAGTCTAGAAAGTTTTCCCTGGTGAACCAATTCAATTGGAATTGCCTTTTATACTTTGCATCCATGACAAGCTGGGTGGCTTAGGATACTGATATTTCTACGTTATTTTGGCATCTTTATTTGGACCCTTTGTTCACAGACTGAAAGTCAAGGGACAAATTTGTCTTGCTTACAGAGATACCTTAATTTAGCCACATCTGCATATTGTCTCTCCCCAGGCTGGCTTCCTTTAGCTACATCCACATCTTGGTAGCTGCACAAATTGAATGTTTTTTAGGCACATAATTAGCCTGGAGTTACAAAAGCACAGTGTGAGAAAAAGGAGGTTACCTATTGTCAGAGGAAGGAAAAATACCAGGGAAACGTGTGTTACTGTTAAGTGCCTGCAAACCACCGTGGCTGAGGAGTTTATCACAGGCTACACTGACCAAGTGAAGCCCCAACTTGAGGATGGATGTGCCACTCACTCTATCTCATCTGCATCATTGTATCATCACATCAAGTTACACACTTTCTCTGTCTCCATTTTCCTATCTGCAAAGTGGAGAAATGAGATTAGCCTCCTCAGAGTGGCTATGAAGACTATAGGAGACTACATGAACACTAGAAGCCGAGTGATGTGCTCAGCCAAGTGCCAGACATACAGTGTATTCACCAGCTCAAAACAGTCTCTGCCTTCTGCTTTCTTCATTTTGCTAAAAGGAATAGAAGATTTCATTGTGGAAAAATTTGAAATCATTTCATTATTTTTGTCCAACACTGCATAGGGTTTTTCATTCATTAAAATAGATTTTTTAAAACTGACTTTTCTGGACTTATCAGGAGGGATACAATTAAAGACCATGTAGGCTTATCCCAACTCAAAGTGATGGTTGATGACCCTGACTTCTTGAAGCGATGAAGGTTCAATTATCCTCCCTATGGCTTCATGTATGGAGCCCCAACTATTCCATGATTAGCAGGTGAAGGAGAAAACAGACACTTGTGGGTCATCATTCCCTCATACTCCACTAACTAATACTGTGGAGTAGCTTCATATGCTGACTATTCTGTTTACAGCTCATGACTTTACATTCAACCTGTTACAGCTGACCGTGAAGGAATATCCAAAGATGTAAAGTGGAGGTAGGGAGTTGGCTGTGTGTGCCGGAGAGGAGAGAGGTTGGGACCTGCCCACTGCTGATGCTTTCACTCAGCTCAAGGAATAAAAGCCATGCTTTCTTTTTTCCTGCAGACTACCTGCTAAGGCATACTTAGTTCCTCTAGGATAAATGGCGTCTGAGTTTGCTATTAGGAACACATCCACAAAAACTAGGATCAGGTAATATAAACAGACAGATGGTTTTGGAGGAATTTATTTCAAAGCTAGATCAATCATAATTCATACTGGTTATCAAAAGGAGCAGCTCCACTTTAGCAGGCACATTGCAGGGTGCCCTAACAGTGTCAGCCAGGGGGTCAGTGCATTCCTAGACAGAAATTACTATTTCCTTAGAGTTAAGCTGTGATCTGTCACAGTTCCAAATGCGGTTATTCAAAAAGAATATATGCTTCAGAGTTCTAGACCAGCATAGAGTTCCCAACTTTACTTTCAAAATCTCTAGGAATTGCCAGGCTTTAACTTCTGATTTAAAGGTGCCCTTAACTTTTGTCATGAATGCATTCTCTAGTTCATTTACCATGAAAAAAAAAAAAAAAAAAAAAAAAAAAGACTATGTGGATTTGCTGACTGTGTGACAAAAAAAAAAAAAAAAGATTAAAGCATGTTTGTGTCCATTAGCACAATTAGTTAATCGCCTTATCATCTCTTTGTACTATAATTACACGAATAGATGAATTAGCAATAAAGAATTCAGACCATCCTCTGCCCTCAGCTAACCAGGTGATGCATTTCGAAATCATGACTCTGAGCAGATGTGACCAGACACTATTCTGCATCAGTTTGAATTAAATGACAGCAACTTTTCTCCCGATTAACTTGAGCTATGGCCACACCAGAGCCAAGGCTGGGCCTCTGGCAGATGGTGGTACAAATACACAATGCAAAGAAAGTCAGAAAAGAAACAATGGCTACTTGAAGTCTAGCTTTTTATGCAACGCAAGAGATTTGCTTTAGCCATATGAATACTTTTTTTAAAAAATAGAAATTCAGTTCTTTTAAAGAATGTCTCAGAATCAGAAAGGAATCTCATTCATTCATTATACCTTGGTATGAGACCTTATGAGATTAACACATAATATTTAGTAGCTATTTAAGGAGTTGAAGACATTTGCACTATGATGCTGATGAAGAAACTTTAATTAAAATGGTAAGCAGGTTGTAGCACAATGAATATACTTAGAACATTAAGCACTCTTAAGCTGGTTGAGATAGAATGGCATTACATTTTTATAAAGCCTAATATAACTTTGCTTAAATAGTTTCCTTACTGTGTTAAAAGAAGCCCAGAAACCCAGTATATACTTCAACAGCTATTGTAAGGATTATACTACATAACCCAGACTCTTAGGTTTAAACATATGCATAAAAGAAAGCTAAGTTAAAGAGAGGGAGAGACATCAACACTAAATATTTCTAAAAATCACATTAGGAAAGAAAAGTATACAGCCCAAATATACTTACACATGTACATACACACACATTGGGAGGGGGAGGAAGGGAAGGAAGGAGGGAAGGAGAGAGAGAGAGAGAGAGAGAGAGAGAGAGAGAGAGAGAGAGAGAGAGAGAGAGAGAGAGAGGCAAATCAATAGAGAGATGAACTTACCGGAGCAAATATCACCATACACATTTACAAAAGAATTGATAATCCAACTTCCCTCTCCTGAAAAAAAATAGAGGTTGTCTCATACTAGAAAAAAGCTTCTCTGTCCACAGCACCAGCTCTTGTCCCTCTCTTTATGAAGCAAAGGAGGAGGACAAGAAATCAATGCAGAGGGAAAGTGAGATGCTATACCAATCAGATAGCAGCTTCTGCCTTCTTGCAGAGAGATGGGAAAACAGTCACATTAGTAGACAGTGACAGCCCACAGCTGAGTACAGGAACCTGATACTCCCTTGATGCAAAGCTGTCTGCTTTGTGGGGAGGTGGTTACCTCCGTTGTGCACTCCCACACTTGGCTCTCTGCTCACAATTGCAAGTGCAGGGCCGCTTTGCACAAGCATGCTGCATCATGAGCAGAGTCACCCACTCCCTCTTATTCAGAGAGCCCCCTCCTCTCTCAGCCACAGTACTTAAAATCAAACTGGGAGCTGAACGCAAGCCAGGATTTTGTACGTTGAGGATACAAGGAAGCAGTGGTTTCATTAAATCCTCACGAATAGATTTGCATAGATGAGGCACATGTATGTTTGTTTTAAAAAATTGCCCTCGTTTTTATGGAAATGCATGGGTGTTAGGCATAATAGCGATTTGGGAAATTCATGCACTGTCCATAAATAATCATTAAGATGATGGCATTGGAAGATGGGCTTTTCAGGCTCTGGAGACTATGGAAGGAACAAATTATAACTCGGTGCTCATCCATCATACTAGTATTAATGAAGACCTGCAAAAATCACAAAATTAAAAAGCTTGCAGGGACTCAAGCAGGACCCACATTCTTTGGTTCCTTTACAGAAAGAAGCAGCACTGACTTACTCAAGGGGCAGCAATCTCGACACCCAGAGGGTATATGTCTCGGGAAGCTGGACTAGCATTCATGGAAAGACTGTTGCAGGTTGCAGGCCCTGCTCATTGGGTGTCCTGGGGATATTTTATCACCCTCTAAGGATAATGTCTCCTGAATATCTATACGAAAACACTAGAGGCGTCCTGCATGCTAGTGCCCTCTCTGTCCTGAACAAGCACCTATTCAGCACAAGAATGGTGTTTATTGGCTCTGGCGTCTCATCTTTGTCTTTTGCTTGCTACTGATGCCCCAACAGAAACTCAAACAGGCTACCATGTGTTTAACCTACGGTTACTAATCCAGAATCTGCCCCGAGTCTTGTTTGTCCCTCTTTCTGCTGCTGTCTGTCTCTGTCTCTCACTTCTTCTCTTACAGACACGTGCACACACACATAGTAACCATAATCACCATTTTTCTTTTAGCCTTTTTTTTTTCTACTGGGAAGGGGAGTTATGGGACCAAACAATACCCCAAAAATGTGATAAAGAGTGAAGCAACCCAGAATCCTGTGCTGGTTCTTTTCTCACTGGCTATGTGAACTGGGGAGCCTCTTAAGGTCTCTGTGACTTAATTTTCCCTCTGTAAAATGGGCACACTAACCCTTCTTAAAGAAGGAATGAAAGATGGACAAGGCGGTGTTTTTATCAAATCCAAGTGTGTGCTCTGGAACTCTGGCTTGCTGTCTCTTCCTCATTTGATCTTGCTCCATTTGGGTTTTTCTCAGTAGTACTGAGGATAGAACCTAAGGCCTCGGGCATTTGGGGCAAGTGTGCTAACATTAAGCTCAGCCTCTGCTTGAAATTGTGTTCCAAACACAGAAGCAAGCCTTCAGGGTACCTAAAACTCTTCAAATGTATGGATTCCAAGGACCTTCGAAATTCTCATAGGACCCCATCCCTCAACATATACATTCTCATTCTCTCTCTCTCTCTCTCCCTCTCTCACTAACACATGCTTATTGAAAAGTTACCACATGCCAATGAGAGAAATTAAGTGGGTGAAGCCAGTAAAAAGGTTGACTGTCACCTAGCACTGGAGTAAGCACTCAGTAAGTATTTTCAGAATTAATGAATGCAGAATTCACGGAAGGCAGGATGCCTCATGCTGAAGGCCACTGTTTTGCCTGGTGATGAGAAGGGTCAGCAGTGCAGTCACTGGGGAAACCCACACTTCACAGTTCCTTAGCTCTTCAGGATGGACATTGAGTACTCCTCATCAGTTCTGAATATGAAGAGACTCATTTCAAATTATAAGAACATCTTCTACATAGTACCCATGGACATCCTTGACTCTGCTCCAGTGGGTCTTTTCATGAATCACTTTATTTGGGTCTCAAAGAACTAAAAAGTTATCATTGTTATTCCAGATGAATAACAAATGCAGATGAAGAAGCAAAGACCCAAAGAATTATGTGGCTTGTCTGCAGGCACATGTTCAGTAGTTAGTAAAGCTCTGATGTAAGACTAGGCCATACAATTATCTAGCTGTCAAAAAATCCACTACATCTGTCCCACAATGGTGCTTAGATCATTATGTATTCAGTGTATGGGGTATGACTAATCACTAATCCACGTGAAAAGACAAGGGCCCCGTGAGACTGGGGAGCATGATTTAGCAAGGTGGTACAAGGTTCCATCTTGCTTTGGCTAGTGGTAGGCTGTATGACCCTGGGTATGTCCCAGAAGTTATTTGTATTTCAGTTTTTCCCACATTTAGATTTAAGAATTTCTCTCTAAAGACTTTTTGGATCAACTGAGACTAGATAAGGTCTGAGAACTAACAGGTAAAGTGATCTTCTGACTGGGTTAGCTTTCTCTGTTCCAGACAAAGCATTCCCAGGTTCTAAGTGCCGCCTGCCCATCGCCATCAGCTCTTACTTCAGTGCATTCTCAGTAGGTCTTGCTAATTCTACAGTGTCTATAAATGCAGAAGCTGCCCATAGTAAGGCCTGTGAGGCATAACCAGACCAATGTCTTGTGTGGGAATGATACTTCAATTATTGTCCAGTCGGCTTAAATGAGAATCCAAGCTCCCTCCTCTGCCCTCCACGCTTTGAGGATCTGGCTCCATCTACTGTCTTCTTTTCTCACTCCTCCTCCAACTGGCCTCTGTCTTTCCAGCTGCCACTCTCCTGGCTAAAACCCCAGCTCCCGAGAAACAGCCCTCTTCTCAATTTACTTAGTCACCCAACAGTTAGTCTTACCTTTGCTCTTAGGATCCCCCTTTGACTACTAATTAAAAAGGAATTGTTCCTGTCTCAGATCTCGCCTTAGCATTGTCCCATTTTTTGTTGTGTTTGTGTGTTATGGCTTCTCACTCTTTCTCCCTCCCTCCTCCCTCCCATCGTCCTCTTACTTGCTTCCTTGTCACGTAATTATCTCCTTTACCAAAGAGACAACTGGCCATAGAAGCTGGAAAAACTCTCTCCCTGGCCCCCTCCCCTGCTGTGTGTGTGTGTGTGTGTGTGTGTGTGTGTGTGTGTGTGTGTACATGAGTAATGTTTATGAATGGGAGTTGACAAGAGAACCTTCAGCATCATTCTTCAGAAGCTATCTACCTTGTCTATTTGATACAGTGGCTTTTAATTGCCTGGAGTTTGCCAAGGAAGTTTAGGGTAGGTGGTCACCAAGCCCCAAGAACCTGCTGTCTGTGCCTTTCTCATAATGGACTTACAAATGCGTGCCTCCAAGCCCAGCATTTTCATATGAGTTCTGTCTGGAGTTTGGATGTAGATCATGTTTGTAAGACAAGCATGTTACCAATTGAGCCATTTCCCTAGACAAGGAAGCCTTAAAAAATCACGTCCAGTATCGGAGCACCTGGAATGTATTCAGCAGGTGTCTGATGATAAGTAGAGGGCTAATCCAAGCAATGAATCAACACGAGAAAAGGGGAGGCTGGGATGGCTGTAAACAAAGCCAGTTCATTAAAGCAACTTAGCCTTGAAGCACAAGACAGATGAACAAAGCAGTGGATGAAGACTGCCTTCTTTTTCATGGTACATTCTAGAAGGGCTGATGACATCAGTGTCCTTGTGTGTAGGAGGTGGCCATGGAAAGATGCTGGAGACCCATCAGTAAACTGCACAAACCAGGCATTTCTTAAATGCCTGGCTCAGGGTTCAGTTCCCCTAGATTAACATAGATGCCTGGCTCCCTGGGGATTTTTGTCCATTCCTGGGTCTCTAGAGAGCAAATAGTCCTGCCACCTAGCTACTCAGATTGTCTCTGCCTTCCAATGGCCAGACAGTTCAGTCATCTGCCACTCTCTAATGCAGAATCAAAACTGACAGAATAAAGCAATGTGTCATGATTTGATGTCTCTTTTTTAAAAAAATGGCATTAGCATCATTGCTACTGCCTTAAAATAACATTTGTCCATTATTAGATGATTAAAAATAGCAACACAGTGTTTTCTAAGTATTTATAGAGAAGGTTAATGAGATTAAAATAATCTGTGATTTTCTGAAAACTTCATTAGCAATGCTAATTTCCAATATGGTCAGATCTTTAGTTCTTATCTTCCAATTGAGCATGGCCTTCAGACAACTTCAAAAGACTATTATTTTTTTCTCTCAATAAAAAAAGCTTGGTTCTGCTCTGGTGAACTTGCCTCCTGGTAAATCTAACAGTTCCTTACCTTTGGAGTTTCTCTGTCTCAACATCTGGCTTCTCAAAGGGGTCCTTCCCGGCCTACCTACTTTGGGTCAGGCAGTGGGAGGCCTTGCTGTCTACGCTTATAAAAAACACTGAAAGGAAAATTCCAGAACCAGGAGGATCTCTCTGTAGCACTGGGGCAAGGGAAGCAATCAAAGATAAGACCACATCAGCTAAGGGTCTACGAATGACTTGGATTATTTTGAGTTGCAGCAATAAGAGCACTTACATTCATTTAATACATTTATGTTCCAACCTTGAAACCTTTAATGGTGCCTTCCTTAGAGCTCCTGGCATGGACAAAATGTAATTTATTCTGATATGAGTAGGTACAGAGCGTTTTCCAGGACATTGCTCCCATCTCTCTCTCTCTCTCTCTCTCTCTCTCTCTCTCTCTCTCTCTCTCTCTCTCTCTCTCTCTGTGTGTGTGTGTGTGTTGAGACAAGGTTTCATAATATAGTCCAGGCTATCTCCAGTTCAAGGCAATTCTCCTGCCTGAGCCTCCTGAATGCAAGGACTACTGCCATGAGCCACCACACTTGGCTTTTTATTTTGTTTGTAGGAGAATGTTTTCTTCCTTGTCTATTTTCTTTTTTAAAAATTAAGTGAAATGAAATAAAATTAATATTACTCAGTATTTGTTAGATCGTTGGGTTTTCCTCTGTAGAGCTCAAGGCTGAATCAGAAAATGCCACACCAAGGCTGGATGTTGATGGAATAATAGAACAAAAAGCTACCTTGAATATCTAGTTTTACATCAGATTCCTAGACTTGACTGCTTTTGAACACAAAATTTTATGTCCCAAATAAGAAAGTAGATTGGGCTGGAGAGATGGCTCAGCCGTTAAAGGCTAGGCTCACAACCAAAATAAGAAAGTAGAGAGAACCACTAATCTAATGAAAAAAGTCATAACTTTGCAATTCTTTGCCATAGAGCTCTCTGATACCAGTGATATAATGCTGCTGTTCCTTCTCAGGTATTAGCCAAACAATGTTCACACTTTATTTTGTTTGATTACCATTGAACCATATGAATTAGAAGTTTTGTTACTGTTACTTTATACATTAGGAAGTTCAGTTTTGGTACAACTCAGTCAATTGCTTTAGTCCACACAAATGCAATTACAATGGGGATTTGAACTTGAGTCATCTAATTCCAAAGCCCAAGTGTTCTAAATGTGCACAAAAATAGAGCCTGTACAGGTTGGGCATCTGGGCATCATCTCTTTGACTATGGTTTTCCCAGTTTCTATTTATTAGAAATCAAAAGACATGATGCTTTTCTGTTGCATAATTTCTTGGTGATTATGTCTGTTGTTCTCGTGGATTAAAAGTGGTCCAATGATAAATTACTGGACAGTAGAGTCAATCATTTTGCCCTCTTATGTGGTATACCACAGCACTCTCTCCACAAAAGAGCAAAACAAGGCCTTGCCAACTTATTGAAGAAGAAATAGTAAAGTTATATCTCCTTGTTTTCTATCTGTATCTATATCTATATATCTATATCTATATCTATATAATAGGGAGCATTCCATCAGAAATGGAGGGCTTAGGCATTTGGCTGCTCCTGATACAGATTTCTCAGTCCCAAGTGGAAAAAGATGATGAATAGTTGTTTCTATTATTAAGGATTAAGACTTTATATGAGAAAAAAAATCCCCGAGGTCTGGTTTTTACAAGAATCGTGTTAGTACTGTAATAAGAATGGGAGAAAAAAAGCATGAAAACCATTTTCAATAATCTTGCTGATACCGAGAAATGAATAGTAAATTAGATCAAGAGTTGTGTTCACTGGTGTTCTTGTGAAGGGATGGTGCCATAAGCAAATAGTTATAGTAGCAGTGCCCTTTATAATATATATATATATATTATAAATAATTTATGCATTTATTGTATGTTGACATTTTGAAGAATATGTATATTCCGTAATTGTTCAGTCTAAGTAATAAATGCATTCATTACCTATCATAGCATTTTATTGTGGAAACTCTTAATATGTACCGTGTATTTTTCAAGAATGCAGCATATTGTCATTAACTGTAACTACCACATTGTCTAGTAAGTCTATTGTTTCCTTCTGCACTTCTTGACTGCTGATAATTGTCACCCTCTCAAATTCTATGACATCAGTGTTTTAGATCCCCTGCGTGTGTGTGTGTGTGTGTGTGTGTGTGTGTGTGTGTGTGTGTGTGTGTGGTCATGCAATGTTTGTCTTGTTGTGTCTGAGTCATTTCACTTAATATGATGTCTTTCAGGTCCATTCGCATCTCTTAGCCTTTCCAGACTTCATTTTCTTCACCTGTGAAATGGGACTGGTAATGCTGTTACCTAAATGACATGCAGAGAAATCTGATGGCAGTTATAATGGCACAAATGAAGTGCATTCCCTCTCTGCTAATGCTGCAGGCTAGAGAGATTTGAGAATCAAATATTTGCAAAATGGCTTTCTGGTTTTCTTTTCCTTCCAACAAATTAGGTTACAATCTGTCTGTTAAAGAGGCGTGCCTCCCGAACTCAGAGTGTATTATAGCTTCTAATAAACTGCGACAAAGTGAAAGAAGATGAAAGTCCATTCCTCCCTGTCTAGTTTACAAAGTACTGGATTTCTGAAATCTGAGTGCTTTCACAGAGCACAGGGTTCAGTTACGGTCAGCTGGATTCAGACTCCATCTAAAAGCACCCCCACTTTGCTCCCCCCTCAACAGCCCCAGTCTTGGGGATGCACCTCATTATGATGCTGTGTGGGGAACTGGCCAGAGGAGATCTGGGGAAGTATTTTAACTTGAGTGTTTATAATAAGGTGAGTAATTGTCTTCCTTTTGCTGAGTACTTCTTTTACCAGAGATGCTTCTGTATTGTTATGGTATGGAGAAATCCATTTGGCCAAAAAAAAAAATATTTCCACAATTTTATTCAGGAAAACTTCCCTTGCCTATGGAAGGTCCTTTCTGTGTCCTACCTCACATGTTTCTGAGCGGGAGTCGTTCTACATCCCACTTTCTGGCACAACAGCTGTAACTCCATGACACATCACCTCACCTAAAAGCACTGTGAGAACTGGAGTTTGCAACCTGACAGTTACTGTCCCTTTCTCGGCTCCATGTTTCTTTCCCTAAGCATGAGATAAAAGTTATTTTCCTCCAGTAGATGCCTATTTGTCCTGCCGGACTCTACAGCACAGGTCAAAACGCCATGTGCCCTCGGACAAAGAAAACCTGCTTTCTTCTACTGGGTATCTAGTTTAAAATAGAAATGTTCATACCCATGTCTTCTTTAAAATGTTAGTTTCTTCAGAGACTATTCCCAAGACTCCAATGATGTAAATTAAGAGTTGGTGTGAAGAACAGGACATTCAGATATTTCTAGAATGTCACTTATCTCAACTCTGAGAACAACATTTCCCCTTCCATTTCTTTAAAAGTGCAGCAGCAGAAATTGCCTGTGAAGGGTTGTAATGCCACTTGTTCTGACATTAACTAGAGGACAAGGAGAGTCAGTCTGAGACTGCTCAGAAAGAAGAAAATGGAACCGTGTGATTTTTCTCTTATGACCCCATAGGGCTCCACAATTCAAATCTTGGATCAGCATTACATGGTTCCAAACCTAGACCTTCTGAATCAGAAACTAGGATGGTGGGTGATGAGAAACCTGCAACTGACTAACTCTTCCAATCCCTTCTTCTCATGGAGCCTTTGACTCAGAACTTTGCACAGAGATGAGGCAAATGATGACATCAAGTTATCAGCAATTAGGCCACTGTAATTGTCACCCCAAGTGAGTTCCATGTTTAAGAAAAACTTTAGGAGGGAGAGAAATGAGGAGAGAGGTTGGCTGCTGGGCAGGGTGGTCCCAGAAGATGCCGTTACCCACCTCTCCGCAGCCCTCTCTCTTGTCTGAGGCCTTCCGTTTCAGGGAGCCTGCCCTCATGCTCTCATACACAAGAGAAGAGACAGGAAGTAAGACAAGGGCAGAAGTCATCGCGCTTATTTTTTGTGGGTCCAGTTCCACTCTCTAGTTATCCGTGGTCAACCAAGGTATAAGCTACTAAATATCGGACTCCAGAAAGCCTGTTAAGTGGCATGCTTTCCAGTTGATATGATGGAATCCTGCACTGAGTAATCCTTCCTTTCTGAATCATTCCTCTGCCCAGTGTATTCATGCCTTACAAGCCACCATCGCTAAGTTGCCCAGCAGCCACCTTACATGCCATATTGACTATTGCAGTTTCACAGGGCTTTGTGTTCAAGTGACCTTCATGTTAGTGACATGTGTGTACAGCACAAGCTGTACCACAAAGAGCATGCCACGTGGAATGCCAGGTTAACTTTGGAAGTTTGTGGCAGCAACCACAGCATGTACAGGTCTTTCAATCTGCAGGTGCAAGCCTTCACTGGGTATCCTTCAACATACCGCTCTGAGAAGTAGGGCTACTGTACCTACATATCAAGCTCTTTTCTAAGCACCTCATAGGGGATAAGTCAAGTATCCTCCTTAAGACGTAAATGAGTAAATACTAAAGCCCTAGGGCAGGGCTGGAGAGATAGCACAGTGCTAGGAGCACTGGCTGCTCTTCCAGAGGACCTGGGTTTGATTCCCACCACCCACGTGGCAGCTCACAACTATCTGTGGCTCCAGTTCCAGGGCATCTGATGCTCTATTCTGGCTCCAGCAGGTACTGAGCATGCAGGTGGTACATGAACATAAGCAGGCAAAATACTCACATACATAAAATAAGCCCCTTTTTGAATTTTATAAAAGTCCTGAGACAAACCTAAGTCTTTCTGGAACCATGTTGCTGTCTGCTGTCTCGTCTCTTCCATCCCTAGACTTGCCAGATCAGTTCACCAACACTGCTGGCCTTAGTACTACCCAGAGACTCAATCAAAGCTGTCTGAGGTTGCCCTTCCCAGACATTTCCTCCTGAAATAAATAGATAAGTGTGGGCAGTTTATCTGGAATGTGATTCCAGGAAAGGGAGTGGGAACTTGAGACAAGAAACTAACGAGAATGCTCTACTAAGCACGTGACCTGTCTCCCTGCCTGCTCTGAGAGACAGTGAGCACACTTCAGAGGAATTATGCACAATGTGCAGGAAGCTTGAACACACACACACACACACACACACACACACACACACACACGCACACGCACACGCACACGCACACGCACACGCACATGCACGCACACACACACCGCCTCTCCTGCTGTGGGTCTCATGCTCTGAGCACTCTAGGCAGATACACTTCTGTGCAGAAGGAAGCCCAGGCTGCAGCAGTGCCCCTGCAAGGCCAGGGCCCGGGGTTGGCAGCAGGGACTTCAGTGTCTCCTGATGTCTTGGGAGGAGCGAACTAACTCACAAACTGGGAAGGAAAAGAGAGAAAAGGACATCACAGTCTTCCTTTTGTATTTTATGAGAGTTCTAAGAATGAAGATGCTGATGCTGGCTTCTCAGAGTTCCTTTCTTTGTTGCTTTTGATCTTAATGGGCTTGCTGTCTTATGTCACAGAATAGGCTTTGCCTTACAGCTATTATCACCAACCCTCTGCCCTCAGATAACCCCATCCTCCCAACACAGAGTATCTTCGCTCCTCTTCTCACCCTACCCAAACTGTCCATTTTTTAAATGACCAAGTAAACAACCACTGCACCCCTTTCTGGTTTAGCCCCCCATAGGTAGTCCTGATTTCACTCTATGTTTTCATTAGCTGTTGTCATGCTTGTCCTCTCTTAACCCAGCTTCTTGTGAGTGGGAAGTACTCAAAGGATGTCTCTGGCCTGCATGGGCAGACTTATTCCCAATAAAGAGATTTCCAGGTTCTTATTAGTTCTGCCTGATTTAAAGTCTCACCCTGAGCACACAAGGGTGGAAAAATAGCTATGCCCTTTGCACATTTTCAAAATCCTTTTAGTTCATTCAATGTTAAGGATTTCAGAGTCTTCCTTTCTGCCCTCATCTCATAGCCAAAACCACATGACTGTCTGATGCAAACAACGATCTGAGCACTGTGGCACAGGCAATTTAGGTTCACCAGGTCAGTGCACCAACATCACCAAAGCATGATAAAGAAGCAGAAACGTGTTGGTTTTATAGGGTAGGAAGCAAACGCCGCATACATTACTCTCTACCTTTACAAGTAAATCCCCACTGAATGGCCTTGCTGAAAAGCCACTTTCCCTGTTAGAGTCCAGGGATTTGGTTTTGGAACTCATAAATATCCTTTAAAACCCAGGCCAACTAGGCTTGAGAGATAGCTCGGTGGGTAAAGTGCTTGCTTGGCAAGCTGAAGGACCTGAGTTTGATCTCCAGAACTGATGCTTTAGAAAGTTGGATGTGGTATGCTCTAGAATCCCAGCATTGGGGACCCTGGGGTCTACTAGGCAGTCAGCCTAGCCTATTGGTGAGTTCCAGGCAAAGGAAATGCCCACTCTGAAAAAAATGAAAACAAAAAGATGAATGATGCCTGATTGTCAACACCCAATGTTGTCCTTTGTCCTTTATACATATACATGTGCACATGTACCTGTAAGAGCAGCACACACACACACACACACCAGCTCACTTGCCCACTCTGTGAAGAGGGAAGGGGGAAAGATACTTATGGAGTCCTTGTGTGTAAGACATTTTATTTATTTTATTTTGTCATTTGTTTTCCAAGCAATACAACAAGGTAGCAATTAACCCTATTGTCCAAGGAATAAAGGGAGAGGGGAAGTTAAGCAAAAGTCTAGCTCATAAATGGTTTTGATAGTGTAAATGAAAATGGTTCCCATAGACTCATATGGAGTGGCACTATTAGGAGGCACAGTCTTGCTGGAGTAGGTGTGGCCTTGTTGGATGAAGTGCATCACTGGGGGCTGGCTTTGAGGCCTCAGAAGCTCAAGCCAGGCCCCTTCTCTCTTCCTGATGCCTGCAGATTCAGATGTAGAACTCTCAGCTACCTCTCCAGTACCATGCCTTCCTGCATGCCACCATGCTTCCCACCAAGATGATAATGGACTAGACCTCTGAAACTATGAGTCAGCCCTGATTAAGTGCTTTCCTTTAAAAGAGATGCTATGGTCTTGAAGTCCCTTTACAGCAATAGAAACCCCAATAAAGACAGTGATTAAATTAAAATTTAATGTTGCATGTTTTGCATAGCAAAGTGCACCTATGTTGCAAAAGTCTACACTGCATTCCATTCATATGTATAGACTCTATGTTTTTGAGAAAATATATATTCTCATACAGTATCTAACCAAACCCTCCCAGAAATCCAATTGTCAGGTATTATCAGTCATTTTCTAAAAGAACATTAGGGCTGAAGAGATGGTTCAGAGGGTAAGAGCACATGTTGTTCTTCCAGGGGACCTGGGTTCAACTCCCAGCACCCACATGATTGCTCACAAATATCTATAACTCCAGTCTTATTGGATTCACTGTTCACTTCTAACCTCTGTAGGCACCAAGTATGCACATGGTGCACAAACATACATGAAGCAAGACACCTATAAAATTAATGTTTTAGAAGGGCAGCACATATCCTCTCACCATCATCTTCTGTGGTTGCAAAGTGGCTAACCTATATCTCAGTTACAATAATATTTATCTCAATGTAAATAACTGCATAAGTATCTATTCTCCAAATATGAATGCTGTATGCTAAAGACATGATTCTCTCTCTCTGTGTGTGTGTGTGTGTGTGTGCAGCCTCAGGGTGAGAATGAATGAATGAAAATCTGGAATGAATAAATTTACCTTATGCCTTAAATAAAACAGAAAAGGAAATCAGTGATTTGAAAAGGCACATGAAAGAGCATCTTTTAACAATACAAAGTTATAGATTTTGGTTGCTCACCAAGTCCTCTGCTATGTGTACTGCCTTCACTCTGAGCTGTGAGTCAAGGATTTGGGTTCTCAATAACATGACTTTTGTCTGTATCCAGATGTAGTCAAGATCCAGGACACAATCTGCCAGAGGCACATCATCAAACCTTTCATGTTTACTGATGGTAATGCTTCTAACTCAGATTAGAGAACCCTGGTCTACACTCAGAATGTGATTATTCTTACTTTCCAAACAACACTAATGAGGTTGCTCTCTCTAAGTTGATTGACTGGTAGAAGAAACAAGTCAAATGCACAGACTGCCAGAGGCAGGCACACGCAGGGCCCTCTGGGAACAGGCTGGAACAAGAGAAACATTAAGAGGAGCATGGAGGAGAGCGGAAAGCACACACGGCCTTCTCACAGTATTCTCTGTGAGGGAAAGAAACCCTGCTCCAGAGGCCAGGATGAGGGTGCATTGCATCAAAGAATACTATTGTAAAAACACCTCTCAATTTTTTTCTCTAAACTATTTTAAAACACAGGCCATGAGCAACTTATCAAGAATAATTTCTGTTCAAAACCACTACAATCCTTAAGGAAAAACACAAAACTAATTTTTTAGAAATGTGCAGAACTTGAGCTATCAGAAATCATAGCTATTAAGAAAGAATTGTTCCCTAAAAGTTCTTGAGATTGCAGAAGTTTTATAGCTATAGAAGGCCAGCCTTGGTAATGTTCAATGTATGCAGCAGGGCTAAGAGTAACCAAGGGACCACCTAGGTAAATTACACTCATGATCCAAAGTCATTACGTTTCATCTAGAAGACCTAGTTAGCTTTGGTCGGTGTCTTGCACCCACCTGGTCATACCACAGATAAAAATGATACACCCATCATTGCTACAATACTTTGTAGGATGAATAATGGCATTTTGATTGTAATCCCAGCATGGCTCACCTGCTTGGTCTTGGCTCTCATTCACTGTTTATTGTACCAACAGTGTTACAATCATTTACATGAATCAGTAAGCATGGAAAGTAAAGAGGAAGAACACTCAGAACCCTAACTTGTCAACATATCAGTTCTTTGTGCTCTTTATACGCCCTTCAGTTCTTGTTCATGTGTGTAGTGTATTGTCAGAAAAAAATGGCCCGATATTCATTTTCTAGGTCCATATGACCGTGCATGTTTTCTTAGATGAGAAATAGAGCTAGTTTATCACTCTTTGGAACTGGAGTCACTCACACCTTCCTATGGACAACAGGATGTGGCAGATATGAAGTTGTGTCCAGTATGAACTCACATCTCATTTGGCCTTGAAGTTTCCATTCTCTTTCTTACAACTTGGCCAAACCATATTGTGAACACTAGCCTGCTATGACAGTTGATCTTCTCATCCTCATCATTCCAGCTAGCATTCAACCAATCATTAGACCTGCCAATGAGACCACCCTTGACCAGGCATCATCTGGCTACCCAACAGCTGACCACAGATACAGAAGTCCTGATGATTGGAGAACCACATTGTAGCATGTGGATCACAAAGCTGTTGCTTATTTATTGCCCATTGCTTTAAGCATTGTTTCAGTGGCTTGTTATGCAATACTAGTTGGTGCAGTGTGCATGTGCAGAGTTGACCCAGTCACAATCACGTTATAAATCATGCTTCTAAAAAGCTGACTAAGGTGCCATACAGCTTACACCCAATAATTTATTTAAATGTTCCCTGACCTGTTATATATTTAAATTGTCTACAGTTATCTATGGCATGTAGTCAGCACATGTTACCATTCTTCTAACAATGGCTTCAATTCCAGAATTGCCTAATGAAGAGTTCTGTGAAGATTTTGGCCTGTTTATCCTCAATCAATCTCATTTTCTTTATCTATGAAAAAGGAATAACAAAATTTTGAGGATTATCTGGAATGCTGAAGAAGGCGTACAATGATCCAGTGCCAGAACACAGTGGAGTTGGTTATTCAATGAAAGATATAATCTCTTAAAAATAGCAATTTGTTTAATCCTTAAGTATGAATTTGTTGCTTTGAAGATGATGCAACACACACACACACACACACACACACACACACACACACACACACACACACAAAACTGCTGCTAGCATTCAAGAAATATGCTCTGTAGTCTATAGGTGCTGGCATCCAACTTTGTAATGAATACGCAGACAGTAATAGATCTGGGGAAAAACATCTAGAGGTAACAGACTTACTCAGCTTACATTTTTCTGGTGGGGAGGCACTGAAAGAATCACTGCTCTGGAAAAGCAGATTTGTGCAGCACCTTAGAAATTAGAACTCATCACTTAACTGGTCACCAAATACCAGTGTTGATGAGATCTCAGAGGGCCGCTGAGAACCAGCTAATGACCTCAATTCACATGCAAATTCTCAAACCATCTATCCAGGGCTAAATTTATAGATAAGGTAGTGAGCCCAAGAATCTGTGTGTTGCAAGATTCCCTCAGAGGGTTGGTCAGGATCGACTAATTTAAGGAACCATTGCCTGGTAGTTTTTCAGGTGGGTTATCAAGATATCCATCCAGAAGGGTTAAATGTGAAGCTTGGATTTCCTCAACAAGTCAATCAATGGTGAATCAAGACAAGGACCAGTTCTTCAAGCTGGCTTGCAAGTAAAGTTAATCCTCCAAGACAGGAGTTGAGTGAGACCTTTGTTCTCATCCTGTGTCCCAAGGCCAGCCTCCACCCCACTCTAGTTTATACACACTTTATATGCTAGAAAATTATTAATGTGTGTATTTTTTGTCCTTCACTGACAGCACATTCTCTGACTGTAACCAAAGTAACTGACTTCAGACAAGTTGGAAAATACCAACAAATTGCTCATCTAGTACATCAATAAATAGCCTAGTGTTGGCCTTCAAGTGTAGCAGTAAATAAAATAGAGGTTAAAGATCCCCTTATAGTTTATTGTTTCCTTGGTGCCCTGTAGTACATTTTTCTGTTTTGATAAATTACTTACTCTTGTTCTCTAATTTATCCTTTCTAACAAATAGCATGAAAATTTTTTGTCTTTCAAGTTCAAAGTTTGAAAGGACATTGTTTTAAAGTGTAGTTTCTTCAAGAAATGCCAGGGTAGAGATGGCTTTTGCCCAGGAAACACATTTATCTTGGTGGAACTAGAGACTTGATAGTCAAAGAGTGATTTAAGAATTACTTGAAATTAGGGTTGAAGTTGAATTCAAGCCAAGCCCAAACCAACATAAATTATTTATTCAGATGGAAATAAAAATTCTACAAATCATACGCTCAAGAAATGAGTATAATACCTGGAACAAAGGTTAATCTTCACGTTTGGGATACTAGGGTCTGAATGCTTCCCTGTTTACAAACACTTGACAGACTCAGGGTTTGCTCTTAAGCCCTAACACCACCTTATCTGGAGGGATAATTATAGCCTTATGTTCTTTAATTCTCCATAAATAAGAGATGTATTTTAAAAAAAAGATGGATAAAAATAACATTAACTGAACTCTCCATTCAGACAAGTGTCCTTTTAACAGTTTGGTCTTTCAGTTAAATTTCCACACAAAGGAATCCTTGCCTATTTTCCTCATAAAACACCCTAACCAAAGGCAACTTGGGAAGAAAGGGATTTATTTCATTTTACAGCTCTCAGATCACACTCCATCACTGAGGGAAGTCAGGCCAAAAATCTGAGGATGGGCCTGAAGCAGAGGCCACAGAGGAGGGCTGCTTACTGGCTTGCTCCTTATGGTTTGCTCAGCTTGCTTTTTACATCATTCAGGACCACCAGCCCAGTGGTGGCAACGTACACAGTGGGCTGGGCATTCCCACATCAATCATCAGTCAGGAAACTTTCCAACAGGACAATCTGATGGAGGCACTGCCTCAGTGGAGAGTCTTCCTCTAGTTTATGTCAGGTGACATAAAACGAACCACGACATAGGGCTTGTTCCTGCCTTTGCTTCCTGTCACAAACATTTCTGCATCCCATGAGCTATTTTCTGAAAGAGGCTTTTCATGGTTGTGTAATATTTCACATTAGAGTTAAATTGAAGAGGTATAGGAAGAACCACCCTTCCTTCCTGCTCGCACTGAGGATGGATCTATAGTGAAAGGACTGTCATGAGAAAGAACCAGCTATGTTAAACCATGGGTGCCTGGCATCTTGCTTCTTCTTGTGCTCAGTTTTGTTCTCTCTCTCCTTTTGGTTGAGGGAGGATGACCTGTGGGTCCTCTCAGTAGACAGAGTAGAAGTATCATGAGATCTGGGCCTGGACTTTAAAAAGTAGGAAAGAAAAGTCTCCTGCCTCAGTATCAGGTCCAGGGTATATACTGATAGCTCCCCTCCTCCAGCCTGCCTCCTATCATCAAAAGAACTGTGAAAACTGTACACTTAGTATTAGCAGGGTCATTGTGAATCTCTACTGAGGTACTAATATATTAGCATAAGGTGGCTCAAGCATATTTGTTAATTGTTATTCATCTTTTTATCTGACCAAAATAAGTGCATGGGTGTAATAATGATACAATAATTCTAATAAAACAGGGTAGTGACTGCTGGAGTCTACACTATGTGCTAAACTTGTTAGGCATCCCCATTCAACCTTTCAGTGATTTCCTAAGGTGGGAACAGTTGCATTCTTCAAAAGAAAACGAAAGCTAGAACCAGTCACACAATTGGTCAGAGCATTAAGGAGGCAGACTTGCCTGTCTCCAAAACAGTGTGTTTCATGGCAATTGGTTCAAATGAACCTTTTTAAAAAAAAGACAAATAATCAGTCCACAGGTACACATACACAAATAAGCCCACAATGAGATCTCACTTCAGCTAAATCAAAATAACTATCATCCAAAGGATAGTTGAAAAAGAAGGTTCTGAAGTTCTGAGCAGGGCTTCTCAGACTATTTTTTAAGAAGTAAACTAGGAATTACCCTATGTCCCAGAATTCCTGGGTATCTATCCAGAGGAGATGAAAGCAGAACATGAACAAAGCATTGCTCAGGGTAGACACATCGACAGCAGGACCCACTCCCCAAGCAAGCTGTCCAAGTCTCCACAAATGAACAAGTGAAGAACAAGGAAAGTCTTTACTATAGTATGCACAATGGAACACTCATCAGGCATGACAAACAGTGGAATCCTGCTGCGTGTGATGTGAACCAATGAAGAGATAATGATGCTAAGTGAAACAGACCATCACAGAACTACTTCACAGTGAGACTATGGAGGGGAAGGTTGGTCAAATGCTAACTATAGTTAGACGTAAACACCTTGGAGTGCCTCTGTACATGGTAGTAAACACTCATGAGAACAGGGTACTGTATATTATAGAACAAGAAGAAAGAAATTTGAAATTTTTCACCATAAAATGAAAAATGGTTGGGCAACAAGATGGCTTAGTGGGTGTGGTGGTTTGAAGGAAAATGGTCCTCAAAGGAAGGGCACTATTAGGAGGTGTGGTCTTGTTGGAGTAAGTGTGTCACTGTGGAGGTGGACTGTGAGGTCTCATAGATGCTCAAGACATGCTCAATGAGATGGATCACTTCCTGTTGTCTGGGAGTCAAGATGTAGTACTCTCAGCTCCTTCTCCAGCACCATGTCTGCCCGCATGCCTCCATGTCCCACCATGATAATAATGGACTAAATCTCTGAAAATATATGCCATCCCTATTAAATGTTTTTCCTTTATAAGAGTTGCCGTGGTCATGGTGTCTCTTCCCAGCAGTAGAAACCCTGACTAAAACAGTGGGCAAAGGCACTTGATGCACAAGCCTCTTCCATCCTAGGAAATACTGGTGGAAGGAAGAACACACTCTCCCAAATTCTCCTTTGACTGCCACACAAGCTCCATGGCAGATATGCACCCACATTCACACCCACACAGGTTACACACATAATACTAATAAGTTATTTTAGATAGTAAATATTTTAGGAGATGAATGTCTTAACTGAGTTGAATACTAGAAGTATATACATGTGTTGAAATGTTGGGCAGTATCCACTCAATACATGTAGTTGTATGAGTGCTTGTGCATTCTTTAAAAATAAATAATAAATACACTGTTTCTCTGTGATATCTGTCTACTTGTTTTCTTGGAGTTATAGATGATGTTTTTAAAAAACACCTTTCATATTCCAAATTAATAATAGCTTTAAATTTTCAAAAATCTGGAAAATATTTCATGTTACTCAGTGTGCACATAGATTCCTGTTGGGAGCCATGCAGCCTAATCTCAGATCAGCATTGACTACCTGTCCCATGGGTACCATGACTAGTGAGCAGTACTGATGTTATTCCCAAATACAGCTAATTATTCAATCTGGTATCCTCAAAGTTTAACCTAACATGGTTCTTTCTTTCTTTCTTTCTTTCTTTCTTTCTTTCTTTCTTTCTTTCTTTCTTTCTTTCTTTCTTTCTTTCTTTCTTTCTTTCTTTCTTCCTTTTTTCTTTCTTTCTTTCTTTCTTTCTTTCTTTCTTTCTTCCCTTTCTTTCTTTCTTTCTTTCTTTCTTTCTTTCTTTCTTTCTTTCTCTTTCTTTCTTTCTTTCTTTCTTTCTTTCTTTCTTTCTTTCTTTCTTTCTTTCTTTCTTTCTTTAAGATGACCCTGACATTCTGAAGAGAATGGTCAAGTACTGTATAGAATTACTCTGAGTTTGGATTTTTGACATTTTTTCCCTCAGGGCTTGGAAAAGGTAATTCTAAAGTAAAACAAAAGTATGTATTTAATACTCAACATCTAGAATGAGAAGACAAACATTGTCTTCCATATTTACTTCTGAAACTTATTTTATATTTTAAGTAAGGGCCAGCAAAATGGCTCAGAGGTAAAAGCTGGCTTATAAACAAGACCCACAGGAAATGGAGAACAGATGCCAAGAGGTCCTCCGATTTCACACATGCTTGCATCTTGGCATGTATGTTTCCAAATTCACACATATGCATGCATGCATGCATCCACACACAATAATAATAACCAAAATAAAAATGTTTTTAAAACTATGTAATTATATCTCCTTTATGCCCCTTTCCACTCTTATCCCCCTTATTCTCTTTCTTCCCGCATTTCTGGATGTGTTTTTCAATCTGCACCTGTACATGCATTTGTTACATCATGTGTCAACAAACTATTTTCAGCAATATTTTAAATTTTTTGTAGGGAAGTGTTTTTTTTTTTTTTTTTTTTTTTTGTTGTTGTTGTTGTTGTTGGTTTTTTGAGACAAGGTTTTTCTATGTAGCCCTAGCTACCCTGGAACTCACTCTGTAGACCAGGCTGGCTTCAAATCAGAGATTCACCTGCCTCTGCCTCCCCAGTGCTGGGATTAGAGGCATACACCACCACTGCCCAGCTTTTTTCAGGAATGTTATAATGAACACACATTCTGCAATTTTCTGTCTATATTGATTTCTTTCAGGTCTGTATTAATATGTACAAATCTATTTCATTCACTTGAAAATACTGTTTGGTATTTCATTTGGTAAACATGCTATTTATCCATTTGTTTCATGGTGGAAATTTTAAATTGTTTTCAACTTTTGCTATTGTAACACTATACAAATAGCACACTTACCATCATCTTAGATAGTGGATCTTCTCTGCATTACATTTGCAGCAGTGGAATGCCTGTGTGATATTAGGTTTTTGTTGTTTTAAAATTTTCTTTAAATCTTTATTCAGTGTTCTGTTCTGCATGTATGCCTGTGGGCCAGAAGAGGGCGCCAGATCTCATTACAGATGATTGTAAACCACCATCTGGTTGCTGGGAATTGAACTCAGGTCCTCTGGCAAAATAGCCAGTGCTCTTAACCACTGAGCCATCTCTCCAGCCCATGATGGTTAGTTAGTTTTGTCAATCTGACACAGTCTAGAACAGTGGGTCTCAACCTTCCTAATGCTGTTCCCTTTAATACACCTTTAATAACACCTCATGCTGTGGTGACCCCCAACCATAAAATTACTTTGTTGTTACTCCATAACTGTAATTTTGCTACTGTTATTAATCATAATGTAAATATATGATATGCAGGATCTCTGATATGCAACCCCAAAGGGGTCTCGACCAACAGTTTGAAAGCTATTGACCTAGCATCACTTAGGAGGGGAGTCTCAGGGAAGCAGTGTCTGGATCAAGCTGGCCTGAGGCAATCTGTGAGAGATTATCCTGATTGTATTCATTAAGGCAGGAAAACCCAACGACTTGAAGGCTCCATTCCCTAAGCAGGAAGTCCTAGACTGTGTAAGAGAGGAGAGAGCCAGCTCAGCACCAGCATGGATTCATTCACTCTTTCTGCTCTGACTGGATGTGACTAGCTTCTTCAGGTTCTAGAAATTTGGACATAACAGCGGTGTTGGATCGTGACCATCATTCTCTCCTCTAAGTTGCTTTCATCAGGATATTGTGATTTGTCACAGTAACAGAAATGAAGCCAAGACATCCGGGATCTTAAAATACAGTGATGTTTATTTTTTAAGATATGGTCAAAGCCACCTCGTTTATGTAG
Source organism: Peromyscus leucopus (assembly GCF_004664715.2). Classification (NCBI taxonomy): domain Eukaryota; kingdom Metazoa; phylum Chordata; class Mammalia; order Rodentia; family Cricetidae; genus Peromyscus; species Peromyscus leucopus. The sequence continues at coordinate 90,960,674 of NC_051070.1, read as the reverse complement.
TCCTACTCCACTATTCTCAAACTTTTCAACTGCTAATATATCTAGTGGTTTCAGATGTTTGAATGTAATTAACAACTCTGTTGTCATATTGAGTAATAAACTGTGCATGCTTAAAGGGTATAATCTCATCAGCTTCAAGACAAGAAATCAGCACCACAGGAAAGGAATTAAATATCTCCATTGTCTCCACAAATTTTCTCATAACTCTTTGTAATCCATTTCTTCTGAAATCTTTTGTTCCCTTTAAATCCCTGTAGACAGTGGCCTTGTTGATCTCCCAAACAAGTTTGTTTACTTGTAATTGCATAACAGAACAGTGAAAGAGGGTAGGCTTGACATTTCCATTGTATCAGAGGGAAAACATGTCCACTTTTTAAAAGAGGAAGGCATCTTATGTAGACAGCAGTTAAAGACCGAGATAAAGCAAGACTTGAAATCTCTCCCTGGCTCTGGCCCCAGGTGTCGTAAACACTGCACTGAGGCAACTTTCAAGTTTCTGGTCTCCTGGTAAACATACTCTGGTCACCTTGAATGTGGCTGAAAGCAGTGAAATGACAGCCCAGAATCCCAGTAATTATATTATATAACTAAGGTCTCTTACAACTGTCAACTCATCAAAGAGAAAGCTAACTAGATGGGCCTGATTTAATCATATTAGCACTTCAAAAAATGTAAATATCAGAGGGAGAAGCTACAGAGATTTTTGAAAAAGTGGAGAGCCCATGTCTGCCTGGTAGCTCTACTCTGCTGTGTCTGAGTTCCTGGGAGCAAAGAGAGATGTGGGCATGGAGAGCTCAGAGTAAGCCCTGTAGCTGCCGGGACTGCAATTCAGCTAATAAGCAAAGTACTCAAAGCAGGTGAGATTTGAGGCTGAGAGCTCGGATAGCAGGTATCTCTGTAGCCCAGGTCCTGGGAGGTGGGGAAAGCATACTGTTGAGGTTCTGAGCTCCACCAATAACAGACATCATACCAGGCAACGATGGCTCTCTCCCTCTCATCATACGTTCTCTGCATTTTCTAGACTTTTGTCATAAACGACATGGCGAATCATGTATCTTTTGCCTGGCTCTTCTCATTCATCAAAATGATTCTGGGTGAGTCTGTCATACTGTTGGATATCTGTGCCTATTCTCTCTTCACATACAAATGGCCTGTATCTTGTACACCCCTCTCCCAGTGGACTTTGGCTTTCTAGTCTGTAGCAATTACAAGTAAAATACAAGTCTTTGTATGAATGTGTTTTATTTTTCTTATTTTAATTCAAGTGGTCCTAACTACCTGCTTGATTAATTATGGATTTATTTTTTTATTGCCTGGAAATTTCATCTTAGTATTTTATGCCTGCTTGCCTTTTTAATTACTCATGTCTTGCTTACTAATTTATCAAGTTATTTATACATTCCAAATACAAGTCCTGTGACTTCTGTTATATATGTCTAAAGTGCCTTTTTCAGTTGACTATTCTTATTATGGTATCTTTTGCCATATAAGATTTAAATTCTAAGAAATCTCAATTTTTGAAGTGTATTCAACTAATTTTTGAAGTGTATTTGTTGTTATTGTTGATTTTACAATCTCACTCCCAGACTGAAATGATTGATGGGAGTCACTTTTGAAGTCATGGATTTAGCCTTTTATTTTCCATATTTAGGTCTTTGATGCATTTGTGTGTGAGACAGCAGAATTATAATTTTTTCTTTGTGTACATATGTGTATGCAGGTGTCCACCCATTCATGTGCATGTAGAGACTAGTGGTCAATGTTAGTTGCTCTCTTCTATTGCTCTCTAACTTATTTTTTTTTTGAGACAAGATCACTCACTGAACCTGGAACTCACTGTTTGGGCTACAATGGATGGCCAGTGAGCCCCAAGGATCCATCTGTCTCTACAGACTAGAATTGCTTCGCCCAGCTTTTATGTGGGCATAGGGAAGCTGAGCTCAGATCTGCATGCTCAAGTGAGCAGTCTTACTCACTGAATCATTCCCCAGTCCTATGATTGTTTTTCCTAGGAATCCAGTTTGCACATCAAATAGTTCATCATTTCTCCATTGGTTCTGAGTGTCAGATATAGTGACTGCAGTCCATGAACAAATCTAGCCAGCATTGTGCTCCTGATGCTCTTGTATGCTGGCTACTGATGGTGGGCTACCGTGTTGTAATGGAAGTCGCCTTGCCCTGAGGGTCCATTACCTTTTCTCCTCTCCTGTCTTCTACTTCAGAGTTATCTGTCCTTCCTTGAATGTTGATCCTTTACATAAAATTGAGACTAAATTCATCAGAATATCTGAAAATTGTTGGTGTACTTTATTAGAATTGCATTGAATTTTTATATTAATTGAAGAAAAATTTACATTCTGACAGAACTTATTATCTGTTAGAAATTGTATTTTAACATTTGTTCTGTTTTTTATATGAAGCCTTAATGATATTTCCCTTTCTTTTCTTCATCACAACCCTGCGTTTCCTTTGGTAGGCTTATTCTTCTATAGATATGGCCTTAAATTCTATACAAACATTCCCAGCCATTTCTCTCTGAAGTTATAATGTGAAGAAACCGGAACCTTACTAAATGGACTATTTCAACAAAGAAAATGAAACTACTGTTAGCATTGGTTATGAGCAGATGTTCAAAGTGATATTCTTCTGTTATACATTAAGAAAGAAGAGCATTTTGTGACCCCTAACATGACAGCTTCGTGGAAAATTGACTTCTGTAGACTATATTCCAAATCTGGGAATTTTGCAGCTTCCCTGACCCACTGGCCCAGGGGCTGATGCTCAGTTTCACACTGATGAATTAAAAAAATGTGGGAGACTAAGTTTGCCAGATCTACCAAAATCTAGCAGTCCAAAATTTCATGAAATTTCCTAGTCACTAGTATTGCCAAAAATCTTTGCTGTTTTTGTTCATTTTAACATTATTTAGGTCCAAGTAAGAACATAGAGACAGTCTAAGGTGGATAGAGTGTCTGTCTTGACCTACAGGGGACTGCTATCACTGTTTGCTTTCAGCCCAGCTTCTCCACTTCACAAAAGTGGGTGGGGCAGTCATATTTTTCAAGATGTAAATATCTGATGCCACAGGATGTGCCTTCTAAAAGACACTCAAAGATTTGTTTTGATTTTTAATTTTATGTATCTATGTAGGTATGTGCATGTGTGTTCAGGTGTCCTCAGGGCCAGGGGTGTCTGATTCCCATGGAGATGAAGTTGCAATTATAAACCATCTGAACTGAACGACTCCAGCCCGCTAAAGGATGTTTGTGCTGACTAGCCTTACTTCAATTTTGATAGTTATAGCAATTTTAAGGAAGCAACCAGCCCAGATTCACATTGTGACCAAGAAGCAATTTTAGGCAAGAACTCAGTGAGACTTGTTCATTTCTAGCAGATTTTCAGTGAGCTACTTACTGTCTGCTTACTTAGTAGAGCCTTCAAGATGAGCTGTGACTCTTCCCAGAAGGTCTCATATATCCATTTGATGGACAATGAGATGTTGAATTGCTAATCCTTTGGGAGTGGAGTTGTGAATGGAAGAACTCTAGACAAAATGTAGGGAATGTGCATGTATATAAATTTGCCCTCTGAGAGAAAACTGAAATGAACTATAACTATTATGGCCAAATAATCTATTAATTATTAGTTACCCTTGAGTCTATGAGCAGTTGTAACCTGATTTTCTACACTGGTGTGTAGCAACACTGACACTTGTATGCCATAGACATTTTCGTACTTGTTTTCTGCGTGCAGATGTAGATTGCTGCACATAGACACACTCATGTAAATAGAGTAAAATACAATACAATACAACAAGCATCCATGTGAGCCAATGTTCAGAGGTTCAACGGGAAATACTCTGAATAAACTTAAGCATCTCTGAGTTCTATCATTTGGCTTTTCAGCACTTATAAGCTCCGAGTGAGGAAGGAACAGGTGGTCTTGTGTGTAATTTCTGTTGCTTTTAGAGAGCTACCTGTGTAGCGTTGCGAATCAGGCAACTTTAAAGGCCCTTAATAACCACATAGCTTCACTCTACAACTGTTATCACGTGACTGGCCAAAGAGCTTCAAAAATGGAATTTTCATTGACAGAATTCAAACTGGTCCAAATTAGCCATGCTACAGTTTGTTACAATGAAAGGTTTTTGATACTTTGATTCCTTAAGGACATCACCTAGATATAAGGCTTATTAATACAATTACTACTTACTGATTAGAAAACTCACAGAAACCATAGACTTCATTATTTCAGTTTGGAAAGCTTGGACATGTGGGCAAAATCAGGCCCACTGGTTGTTTGAAGAAAATTTTACTGGAACAGAGTCATACCAGTTTATGTGTTATCCTCAGAAGTGCTTGGGCTAGCATGGCTGTCTGGTATAGTTGTGACAATAACTCTATGTCCCACAAAACCGAGGTAGTCTGACTTAGTCATTTTTGGTTGCTAAAATAGAACATGTGATACTGGATAATTTATAAAGAAAGAAGTCTGTTTGGTTCACACTTCTGGAAGCTGGAAGTTCAAGATCCTGTAGTAGCATCAGGGCACAGCAGAAACACCCAGGGCAATCGACCAGTATGAAAGAACCCAAGAGGAAAGCAGCTGGGCTTTACAACAGTCCATTCTGGTAGGAACTGATCCAGTTGGGAAGGAACTGGATTCATTCCTTTGAACAACTTCATCACCTCTTAAGGGACCCACCACTTCTCAAAACTGTCACACTGGGGGCCCAAACACCAATATGAGTGCCATAGAAGACGAGCTATATCCAATCTGTGATCTATTTACCAGGTGCCTCTAAACAGCAGAAGTGTTTGCTATATGCACTGGCAGGTCATACCTCTTCTGTTCTCCCCTGCCCCCCTTTTTCCCCCAGAGCTGAGAACCAAACCCAGGGCCTTGCACTTGCTAGGCAAGCACTCTACCACTGAGCTAAATCCCCAACCCCTGTTCTTTCCTTTTTTAAAATCAACTGTCCTGGTTAGTTTTCATCAGCTTGACACAACACAGAGTCACCTGGGAGGGGGAACCTCAAGTGAAGAACTGCATGGATCAGGTTGACCTGTGACCATGTCTGAGAAGAAAGATTGTCTTGATTGGTATAGAAGTTTCCACTCAATGTAGGCAGCACCATCCTTAGGCAGGTGGGTCTGGACTGTATAAGAAAGCTGGCTGGTTGAAAGAGAGAGCACACTGGTAAGCTGTGTTCAACAATGCTTCCCACCTCCAGGTTCCTGTCCTGACTTCTCTTAAGGTTAGATTGCGATTTTTAAGTATAAGCCAAATAAAACCTTTATTTCCCAACTTACTTTTTCTCAAAGTTTTATTTTTCTCCCATAGCAACAGAAAGCAAAGGAAAACAACAGCCTTTCAACCAAGTTTTGTAAACAAAACAGTTTAATTCTCTGGGACACAATTTAGCTTTTAGGCTATAGTTTGCTAATTTTCAATATAGACATTAAAACAATAAATCAGAATCTGGTTCATAGCATCTACATGTTGCTGTGGTATAAATTCAAAGCTATGAACATGCCCTTGCTAACTGAAATTTAATGAGGGAGATTATCTGATGGTCTCTAATAAACAAGCAATCAAATGCCTTAGCTCATTATCCATTTAAGCACAAAGTTCAGCAGTGTACTGGTTATTGAATTTTCCAACACTGCAATCTGAGAGGGATGACAACATCAACACTTGGACCCTTAACTAACATGTAAAATCACCTGGGAAAAAAAAGGTAACTGGTAAATTTAGATTTTGAGTGATTCTTCTCAGATTTTGTATTTGAGAGAGCCAGGCAAATATCCTAACAGGCTGCTCAGTCTTCTGTCAGAAATCAGGCCTCAATTTTAGTTTCCAGAGACTGACAAGAGCCACAAAGGGCAAATAATCACTGGTGCCCTGACAACAGGGACAAGGAGAACTGCATGTACTAAACCAGCCCCTCCCCCTAGCTGCTCAAGGACAAAGCCTGGGACTAGTCCAGGCCTGGCCAAAAATGGAAAACTGTAGCCCTGACTAGCCCCTAACTAGCTCTAGCCAATTGGAATGTACTATTTTATGATTGCCACTTGCTTAAGCCTATCACATCTAAAAAGACCTAACTGCCCCAGGAACTCCCCTTACTGTGTTTAAAAGGAGACCACACATCCCTCTAAGGGTCATGGCCATCTTGCCTGTGTGTAGGAGGATGGACCCCAGCATTCTGGACTCTTTCTTGAGATAATAAATGCTCTTGTTGACTGCATACATGGATAGTGGTCCTTTGTGGGACTTCTCTAGGACCCTAACAATATTAAAGATGCCCACAACTCCAGCAGAGTTATATATGTAAAACCCAAGTCCATGGCTTGTGCCTAACTTGTTCATGTCAGTTGAGCTCTCCATCTCCAGCTGTGGTGCCATTTTGTGGGCAACAGTATTGAGCAGGTAAGGCCTGGCTGGCAGAAGTATGCCACAAGGCAGACCTGAGAACGGTACCCAGCTCTGAGCAGCACAGAGTGGGCTCCCACTGTCACAAAACGAGAGTGTGACCCACCATCCCCACCATGATGAACTAAAATCCCTCTGGACTACAGGCCAAAGCAAACCCTTCCTCCCTTAGGTGGTTTCTGCCACGCAGTTTTGTCACAGTAAAACAAGAAGGACCAAATATATTTATCTTCAGATAAAAGTTCAAAATGTTACAGAGTTTCTGGTTAAATCTCTAACCTCATCGGCTATCATTGCCCCTCCTCAACTCCCTTGCTTTAGCCATATTTAACACTGGTGATTCTTAATAAGCAGGCGCTGTTCCATGATGCTGTCTTCTTGAATTACTGTCTCCTTTTCCCAGAACGCCATTCATCCCTGTATCTCAGCCCTAAAAGTACCCTTTAAAAGGTGCCTTTGAAAATAATTTAGTATACATACTCAGTATCTACATTTTGGAACGTTGTTTGTATTCTGACTTGTCTATTTCTTTAGGTCAATGCCGCCATTTTGGCTTCATGCCCTGTGATCAGTGTAAGGTATTGCATTTGTTAAAACTGCATCAATAAATGGCTAGACATTTAAGCTCATGTTTATCAGGCCGGAGTAGCCAGATTCCAGTTTCAGCTGATCTGCTTTTAAGATCAAACAATAAGATGTTCCCAGTGTTCCTTGAGTTGCTATGGGTAGAGCCTGGGCCCTGGCAACACTAACAAGTGCAACTCAGCTATTGATCCTCAATATGTCAATTAAACAAAAACAAAAAGTGAAGGGCAGGCAAAAAGATTTGTTCAATTTGTTCAAAGTTAGCAACTGAGAGGTACAGTGTCCTAAAATATATCTTTTGAGTTCTGGCATGAAATTTAGATTTAAATTAAAAGTAAGAAGTATGCATAGCTAACAGTCCTGGTTAAGATGTCCATCACCACTGCCTACCTCCAGTCTTTCCTGAAAAACTAACTGGCAAGCTATCACAACTATGTGAAATGATTTTCCATCAGATAAGCTACTCCCCACCCCACCCCACCCCCACCCCCACCCCCGCTGACTTCAAACTTCAACTTTTTCTTTCTCCAAATATTAGATTCATGGAGGAATTCCAGTTTCTTGAGGTCCACTGTCTCCATCTCTGACAGCCAAATAGAAGACACAAGAGTCCCTTTAAGACAACTTCAGTTCTGCCAGTGTGGTTATGACAGTATAAGACTCTGTAGAACGTCTACCCCCAAATTCAGCTCTGTATTGGTGTCTCTTAAATATTTCAGATGCCCCATCTCAGAATTTGCAAGGCTGAAGACACTATTCTCTGTCTCTTACTGGCCAGTCTGATGCTCCTTCAGTGGTTAGTATATAAGTTGTCCAAGTCTGAAAATTTAGACTCACTTACATTCCATAGTTGACTCACTATGAAGGTCCCTTGGTTTTCATCCTAAATCCTTTCTCCCTTGTTCTTCTCCACCTCCTTCCTGTGCTCCAGCCTAATGTAGCAACCCACGCTTGTCTTGGTTATTGCTGTATCCTCCTAATTCACTCTCCTGTAAATTCTACCCTCCCATGCCACCCACTGTCCCAACTCTAGCCAGCATGGAATTTCAAAATACCTAATAATATGAACATATAGCTTAAAACTCTTTAATAGCCTTCTTTCAATTTTAAGGAAGAGAAAGAAAAGCACATTGAGCCCTCTGCATGTTCTTCTCTGACCCTGCAGGTCCTCCACAGCCCTATCCTACTCTATAGCTGCCTTTCCTCCTTACTTCAAGCTCTCTAGTCTTTTAGATCTATAAATATGCTTAAGGATCTTTGAACATGCTTCTTAGACCTAGAATATTTTTCTGCTCTCTTTCTCTCTTGCTATTACATGTCTTTCAGATTACTTCTGCGAGGTGTCCATGACTTTTCATACTTGGTCATGTTCTATGTGTCTGTTAGTGTGATCACTTGACTACAACTGGAGTTCCCATTATATAAAACTATTAGCAGCACAGGTCTAAGAGACTTACCTGTCATGATGTCATCTTTGTCTAACACAGGACCTAGCTGGATGTACTCTGTAAAAATTTGCTGAATGACTGATCTAATAGAAAAAGACAGAAGCAACGGAAGAACACTGTCCATACCAGTTTATTCAAGCAGGACCCAAAGATCACCGCCTTTGCAAGCTTTTTCCCCTCTGATCTGAAATTTTGCAGACTAAAATTCTGCAGCCACCCACATGCCTTTAGATTAGCCATTTCTGTTCTTTTCCTAGGATCTGACTTGAATGTGACTCAGCTTCCACACTGCATCACTTCGGGTAACTCTTATCTGAAGAAGAAGAAACTGACTATGGTTGATTAAGCTGAAAACAAGTTCATTAAAGAACACAAGTAGCTCATAGTTATTGAGAGGTTCATAGACCCGGGATCAATGCCAGATTTCTAGAAATAATGCTCCAAATTATGTTCCAAAGTCTAATGAGATGAATATTTCTGCCCCCTCTCTTGGTGCTGTCAAGTAAGCTCCTCTAGTTCAGCTCCTATTGTCCCCCTCCCAAGCAGGGTCCCTGAATCTCTTCACCATTCCTCACTAGCTAAACAAATTAACATTCTAACATGAAGTCATCTAGTTGGAGAAGGATGCCCACAGGCATGGGTCCTAGCTGGAAAGGAATTTGGAAGTGAATATTTAGGCTCATATCTTGGCTACCTGTCAAATAGAAACATGCTACAAATATAATAGGGCATATAAATGTATGATGATAAACATAAAACATAATCATTGCCTATCCCATCAATCATGACCAAATTTTTAGTGTTCTACTCAGCCTCTTTTTGATGGTGACCCTCAGCCAATTTGCTCATATTCTTTGTACCAACATAAAGCAGTTAGCCTACTCTGTTGTCTGATACATACCACATCTAAAGTTTGAATTATTCTGGGGACCAATTGTAAACTATTTTAAATCTCTGTTTGGAAAGACAAGAGAACAGAACTTTCCTGCAAATTCTAGAAACCAATGCCCCAAGTTTAAAATGCGGCACCATCATTTAATTAATTGTATAACTTTTGGATAGGTTATTAGAGACTACAAGACAAGTATCATGATTGCTCTTGCAGTACCTAAGCTCTACCTGGCACACAGAAGATAATTGGTAATTATCTGTTGAATGAATAAATGGGTAAATAATTGCCTGTTTGAGTAAATTCTGCATTAATCAGCCAGAACAAGGTTAGGCTGTATTAATCTTGCAAATACTCAATGGCTTGAAGCAACAATATTTTCTTTTTTACATGTTGCTGCATGTCCACTAAAGGATGTGGTGTTAGTAAGTAGATTTTTCACTGCAGTGTAGACCATCATTGGGACACAGAGGGAAAGAAAGCATGGTAAATTACTTATTGGCTCTTAGAGCATCCACAAATGTGTGGCAATGACACTTCATTCAATATTGTACTTAACAAGGCAAACTGTAAACACACACCCAAGTCTAGGTGAATAGAGCATCATTCACTAATGAATACCAGAAGTGATAGTCTTGATTTTTCTGAATCTGTTTCTTCATCATCAGAATAAGATCAATGAGAACATTTGTTTCATGTAGTGATGGCAAGGAGGCGAGGACTAAGAGAGGCACACATGGCAAACACACAATAGATGTGCAATGGGAATTCCTTCATTGTATCTAGCGGAAAGTAGTAAGTTCATAAGGAACATTCTAATGTGAAGAGTGAGCAGTTTATATTTTGATGATTAATTAATTGAATGATTTAGCATGCTAAGAAACAGATTTCACTGTGATATTGTCATGCATGCTTGTCTTTGTACTTTGTTATTCTCTCCCCACACACTCTCCCCGTCTCGCTACTCATCTTCCCCTTCCAAAAATAGTTCCCCTTTTGCTTTTATGACATATATATTCCATTTGTTTCTTGTATTCACTTTTCCTTTTAGGTCTCTTCCTCCTTTCATCTCTCTCTCTCTCTCTCTCTCTCTCTCTCTCTCTCTCTCTCTCACACACACACACACACACACACACACACACACGCACACGCACACGCACACGCACACACACACACACACACACACACACACACACACACACAAGCATGCATGCACTCATAACCAAGCTCCATATATGGGAGAGAGAAGACCCAGTATTTGTCTGGCTTATTTCACTTAACATAATGATCACCAGTTCCATCCATTTTCCTGAAAGTGTCATTAATTTATTTTTCTTTACAGATAAATACAATTCTATTTAGTATATAAACAATACTCACAATTTATTCATTCATCTATTAATGGACATCTAGGTTGGTTCCATATTTTACCCATTGTCCATAATGCAGCAACAAACATGATGTACTAGTATCCTGCAGCATGCTGCCTTAGAGTCCATCAGGTACATGCCCAAGAGGAGTGTAGCTGGATCACATGGCAATTCTAGATGCAGCTTTTTGAGGAATGTCAGTTCTAAGTTCCATAGTGGCTGCGACAGTTTTCCTTCCCTCCAGCAGTGCAATTCTTCTCTTTCCCTCACACCCTCACCAGCATGTATTGTCATGGATTTTCTTGCTGACACTCTACTGAGCAAAATGAGATATCAAATTAGTTTTAATTTGCATTTCCCTGATGGCCAAGGACATTAATACTTATTCTAATATTTATTGGCCATTTGTATATTTTCCCTTGGGAACTGTTGATCCAATTCATAGTCCATTTACTGATAATTGAGAATTTTACTTTTGCCTTTTACTTTTTTGGAGTTCTTTATAGAGTCTAGAGCAGTAGTTCTCAGCCTGTGGATTGTGACCTCTTTGGGGTTCTATCAGTTATCCTGCATATCAGATATTTACATCACAATTCATAAAACTAGCAAAATTGCAGTTATGAAGTAGCAACAAAATGATTTTATAGTTAAGGGTCACCACAACAAGAGGAAATGTATGAGAACATTGCAGTGTTAGAAGCAATGCTTTGGAGGGTAACACCCTCAGATATGCAATGGTTAGACTTCCACTCAATCTCTTCATTCTGGTGATGGTTTTCTTCACTGAGAAAAAGCTTTTTAGTTTCATGCAATCCCACTTACCTATTGTAGGGATTATTTCCCAATCTAATTGATGTCCTTTTTAGATACTTGTTGCCTATGCTGTATCTTGAAATATTTTGCCTATGTTTTCGTTTATCAATTTTGAGTTTCAGGTTTTATATTAATGCTTTTGATCCATTTGAATGATCTTTGTGCAAGGTGAGAGATACTGATTTAATTTCACTCTCTAACAGTACCATTGGTTTGAGACACTGTCTTTTTTTTTCCAACATATTTTTGACACTTTTGTCAAAGATTAGGTGGTTAGAACTAAGTAGGATTTATTTATAGGTCCTCTATTCTGTTCCATTGTTCTATGTGTGTGTTCTTTTTCTGGCAGTAGCTTGATGTGTTTGCCACTCTGGTTCTGTCATATAGTTTGAGAACCTGTTCTGCAATGTCTCTAACATTGTTCTTTCTACTTAAGATTGCTTTGGATACTTGGTATATTTCTGGCTTCTATATGAATGATATTATTTTTTACTAATTATTTGAAGAATGTCATTGAAATTTTGATAGGGATTGTATTTAGCTAATTTGTAAATCTCTTTGATAATAAGTCACTTTCACATTAATTTTGCCTCCAGAAACATGGGGGATCTTTCCATGTTCTAGTGCCATTCTCAACTTTTTTTTTTTGAAAACTTCAGTTTTATCAGACTGTCAATTTCAAGAAAACTTTACCACCATGATCTCCACTTTAAAGTCTCCCTGGAGACAAGAGAGCTGAGCGTAAGGATCAATGTCAGCAATAATCCATAACTAGGAGCCAACCTGTTGAGATTTGAAAAGAGTCAGAGTGAATGGTACTGACACACCCTGCTGTGTTTGAAGAACCAGCCTTCCTGCATTTATTTCTATCTTGATTGCAAGCCTTCTTCCTATCAGTCATAGACATCTCATCACCTCAAGGAAAACTGAGGCACTTATTGCAGACATGTGCACAGAACAAGACATTGATGCTCAGCTTTTATGAATTCTAAAATATCTTCTTGAAGTCCACATCAGAAACAATATTTTTTGAAAGCCACAGCTTTTGATATATAAAGGATTTTCTTGAGAAAAGAACAGGCTTTTGAAAAACAGAATTAAGACCACAAAGAATGAGTGAGGTAAATAGATTAGGTTGATGCTTTGACCACATCAAATTAAAAAGAAAACTTCAGATTGAGCAATCTGTAGGGAGACAGGTTAAAGGTCACCAGGCTTGGTGGGTCATGTAAGAGGAAGGGAGTAGGAGGACTCTGGATCCCAAGGAAAGCTGGTGGGCTCAAATAGTCATTAAGAAGAGTGGGGAGGAGTCCGCAGGGAGGCTCTGAAGATGCTCTGTGAACAGATGATAGTTAATTTTTTTGTGTCCACAGGATTGGATTGGGGGATACCCAGATAGCTGAAAGAGAATCTTTCTATGCATATCTGAAGTTTTTGTTTTTTTTTTTTTTTAGTATGGATTGCCATTTGATTCAGTAGACTGAATAAAGAAGATCTGTGCTCACCTAGTATGGGCAGAAGTTATGCAATTAGTTGAGGGCCAAGAAGAACAAAAAATCAGAGAAAATGAAATTGTGTTCTCCCCCCATCTCATGTAGCTGGGACAACAATATCCTGTTCTGAGCTATCACAACTCCAAATCCTCTCACTTTTGGATACAGGACTTGCACCTGCAACCTCCCAGGTTATAAAACTTTCAGTCTTAGGCAAGAAAAGAACCACTGGGTGCCTTGGCTTTTCATCTTGCAGATCATATGTCCACAAACTGATTGGAGTCCTTAGTGTTCATAACCTTATGAGCTGATCTCCATACTGAATGATCTATCTATCTGTCTATCTATCTATCTATCTATCTATCTATCTATCTATCTATCTATCTATCTATCTATATCTACCTACCTACCTATCATCCATCTATCCATCCATTCTCCATCATATTTGTTATATAATTTTCTAGAGAGCCCATACTAATAATTTCATCTTTGTAATAGCTAACTCCATTGTGTAAATATACCACATTTTCATTATTAGTTCATAGACTGATGGACATCTAGGCCTTCCCATTTCCTGGGTATTGTGAGTAGAGCAGCAATGAACATGAATGAGTTAGTATATACTTGAGTGCTCTATCTGGATCATATGTAGACTCTCTAATTTAGCTTCAGAGGACCCTCTACACTGATTTCCATAGCAGTTGTACAAGTCTTCACTCCCACCAATGGGGAATATGTGTTCTCTCTCCCCCATATCTACATCATCATTTGTAAGCATTTTTTAACCTATGCCCTTCTGACCATGGTGAGATGGAATCTCAAAGCAGTGTTAATTTGTATTTCCCTGATGGCTATGGATATTGAACATTTTTAAAAATATGATTATCAGCCATTTGTATATCATCTTTTGAGAACTCTGTTTAGTTCTATGATTCATTTTTAATTGTTTCATTTGGTTTTTAATTTTTGAGTTCTTTATATAGTCTAGATTCTATCCCTGTAACTGATGTATAGCTTGTAATTTCATTTCCATTCTGTAAGCTGCCTTCTCACTTGAGTGCTAGTGTCCTTTTCTGTACAGAGACTTTTTAGCTTCATAAGGTCCCATTGATTAATTATTGATCTTAAGGAAGCTTTATCCTTAATGGCTAGCTTTCAAAGTGCTAGAAGATGTGATGCATGCTACCAGAGGAGAAGAATAATCATTGGTCATATCTAGCTGTGAATCTTATAAGCTGCAATAATGACTGGTCTTTCAAGACATGCCCAATGGTGCAATAACGGCATGGACATTGAGGGAGTTACAAACAACTTTCTTATTGGATTTAAGTCTTGATCCACAAAATCCAGCCTATATGTGATATAAGTATCAGGCCAAGAACATATGGCCAGAAAAGTCATAGGCTGTAGGGGAGGTCTTGCTGCATTATTTTGATAAATGGACATGATCGTAAACTGACTCCTAGAGACTTATTTTTATGCACATAGGACAATGCATTTCTCAGTCCTCGTCTTTGAAGCTTCTTTTTGCTGGTGATTAATATAGAGACTCACAACTGACCAAGGTGTAGAGAATAAGAGACTGAAGAATGCTTAGATCTAAATTGAATGAACATACCATATTCACTTCCTCACCATCTCAGAGACCATTCTGAAAGAAGGGGTGGCAAGAGTGTAGGAACAAGATCTGGTGGGTGACTACCAGGCAACATCTGGACACAGCAGGGCAATATGAACTCTCAGTGATGACGATAGTATTCACAACACCTGTGCAAGCCCAAGCCACAAAAAATCTCTGCGTGAGACAGGAGCTGAGCATGAAATTCCATTCCTAGCTGTGGAGTTAAGTGATGCATGTTAGGAGAAGGAGAAGCAGCTTTTTCTAAATGTGTAGATTCTGGTAAGTCAGTGAAAGAATACACATCCAAGAATGTTTAGGCACCATAAATTGGTCTTGATGGGAGGAAATGAGCCTATAAATAGGTGGGGAGGGAAGGCAATGGATGTGGGAGGAGTCATGGGATACAAAGATGATAAAAATGTGTTGTAAAAATCATTTTTTAAAAAAGAAGGACGTTGTAGTAAATCTTTACTAAGTCTTTACTAAGTACTAAACCACATGGACTTCTTGCTCCTGTCTCATGACACAGGCTTCTGAAGGATCTACTGTTAGAATAATCAAAGGGAAGGCTTACTTAGAAAATGTACTTGGTGTTGAATCTTTGTTACAATCTAACAGTATTCTTCCTAGGATCCCTACCTTTGTCTCAAAAAAAGTAAAACAGAATATAACCTATTTTATTCCATTTTATTTTCTATGAAAATAAAAACTAATCACATGTAATTGTTCTATTTTAAACTAGCAAATTCAACCTAAAATGATAAGGTAAGAGTAAATATTTTAAGTTTTGTGAGTCAAGAGGCAATACTGGAGAGAGAAAATTATTCTGTCTCATTTTTTTCTGTTTTTTTTTTTATTATTTAAAACTTTTTACAAATATATGGTACCCTTGTCTATTGCCCAATGAGATTAGCTTGCCTCACTGGATCCATATTTCAAAGGAACGTTTTTATTTAATACTTTAAAAATAAGTTTGTATTATGTACATTGGTGTTTTGCCTGTATGTCTGTCTGTGTGAGGGTGTCTGATCCCCTGGAACTGTAGTTACAGACAGTTGTGAGTTGTCATGTGGGTGCTGGGACTTGAACCCAGGTCCTCTGGAAGAACAGCTAGTGCTCTTTACTATTGAGCCATCTCTCCAGACCCCAAAAGAACAATTTTTGCATGGTGTGTTCCTTTATGTTTTCCTGGAGCAAAGATGCCATTTAGGAAGTTATATGAAATTACTGTGAATTTAAATTATTAAGTAAGCACCAAGACTTATCGGGCACTTACTACAAATTAAGCTCTATTACAAACTTTAAATGAAATCTTTTACAACATCGTCATCTCCATTTTATAAAAGTGATAACTAAAATTACAAGAGATAAAGGCCAAACAGAACTAGTGTGATCTGGCCCCAGACTGAACTCAGCATCACAGGTTTGATCAGTATGTCCCCCAGTACATAGCCATGTTGTGCTCATAATAACTTTTCCTATTATTTCAGTGTATTTCAGTGTCTTAGTGCTTGTTGTATATTGGGTACTTCGTAAACCATGGGGATAAAGAAGTCAAATGGATACCACATTGCCACCCTGGAGTCTTTCCTGATTGATGTTGCAATGGTTCACTAATGCCTCTGCCCTGCAGAGTACTTTCTCCATGGCAAATCAAGACACAAGGGGAATAACTTTATACAAATTTTACCACTGAGTATATGCATGACTTCATGTCGGTAAATAAATCATTTAAATTCCCTATGCCTCAGTGCCTCTTAGGTATTTTGAGTCCTCCAACTAATTACACAACTCTGCAACTAGACTAGGAAGACCATGGCCCATGGAGTCATACTCTAAAAAAGTTCAGAAGTAAATTAGCATGCCGCCTCATCTCAGTTATTCAATGTAGGCCAAACTGGTGACAAGCCAAAGGATGCAAGCCCACTTTTATCAGCAATAAAAATATCTAGACTGGAACTGATGCTCTGATCCTGGCTTCTAACTGTTGTGGAGTTCATGTGAACCACTAAGGTAGACAGAACACACTCCTGCTATCAAGGAACTAGGCAACAATGTGAAGAGGTGAAGAGAAGAGATGCCTTTTATTCTAATGAGCCCTGTTTGTAAGAGTCCCCAGACCCAAATTCTACACTCAATCAAGGTTCCCTCTTCTTTCCCATGAGAGTCTTTGTTTCTGTCTGCTCAGAGGTGTACCTGCTGTACACATGTCTGCCTTCCTTTTCTCTTTGATAGGCAGCAGCATGCTCTAGAAAAAAAACAGCAGGAAGGAAGGAAAGAAGGGAAGGAGGAAAGGAAGGACAGAGGGAGGGGGAAGTGAGGAGGGAAAGAAGGAAGGACGGAATGAAGGAAGAAAGGAAGGAGCAGGGCAAGAGAAGGAAATAAAAGAAAAGGAAAGGAAGAGAACCAGGCTAGGCTGTGCCCAGGCCTCTGAATGACCCCAAACATAAAGCCAACCTTTTCTCAATCTCAAGTGCCAAATTCAAAAGATAAAGCCACACTACATAGGGTTGTTGTGAGATTAAAACTACTATATCACCCGGCATTTAACACTGACAATTTTAAATATGGCACCTGGCATAGTACCTGGTGAAAGAAAATGAGCCATGATTGACTTAATTATTTGATAACTTTCTTCATTTTTTTCTTACTCCATAATTATAAACTACCGCCAAAGAAACAATCTCACTAATAAGTGTAAGGACCGTGGTGCACTGTCCACAGTGGGCATGCTGGCATTAAAATGAAGAGTGACAGCCTTCATCCTTCCACCTCCACCTCGGGTATCAGATTAATCTCACTATTCTGTAATATTAATTTCCACCCAGAACTTGGGTTCTGGAGTCTCACTGCTAGAACCTGTGTCCAGGGTCTGCCAACCTAAGGGAGCAAGACCCTGGACAAGAAGCTTAATGTGTCTGGTCTGCTTGTTCTTCAGAGGGCAGAAGTAGGAAAGTGAACAAATCGGAATCTAAGTTACAGTGTTGTCAAGATCAGTGACAAGTGCTGATCAAGTGTCCATTAGAAAATAAATGTCCAATCAAGGCTATTAAAATATTTTTATTTTATTGCTATTTTTTTATTTTGAAACCAGTTCAAACTGAAATGTTCCCCAATAATATTGATTCAAATAACAGAAAACAAACTTTTGTGGACTCCACCTATTAATGTTCTTCTCAATTCTACTTATACCACCCTATCTAATCAGAATCTTGCAACAGTGGCTTAACTGTTCTTCCTGCTGCCAACCAAACCTCTGTCTACATGGCAGTGATGGTATCTCAAGGGTTAAACTGATAACCTCACTATATGCTGGCCCACACCTCCAGAAGACTCCTACCCCACCAGAGGCCAGGCCAGCATCCTGAACCCTAGGTAAGACTGCCCCTCCACACCGTCTGTGCCTGCAAACACAACCCTCACCACACCTCCTCCCCTTGTCATCGTATCCTGGCCCACACCTCTGGCTGAAGCCTCCTTCTCCAGGGGCCAGACCAGAATCCTGAACCCCAGAGACCAGGTCAGCTCCCTGAAAACCAGGCAGAAGCTACCTCACTAGAAGCAAGGTCAATGTCCTGAACCCCAGAGGACCACCCACCAGTCAGATCAGGGGCCACACACATTGCCAGACCTCCATCTCCCAACTTGGGCAACAACCTCACTGCTGGATCAGAGGCTATCCAGGCCATCAGAAGTCCAGCCCCCAACTTGGACAGAGGCCACTTCAGCCAGAAGACTAGAGAGAAAAGAGAACCAAACAAGAAAACACCCATCCAATGAAGACAAACCCAGAAATCAGGACCTAGTCACTCCAAGTCTAGATTCTTAAACATCAGTATAAGAATATAATCAACAACAGTCAGGGCAATATGTTACCACCAGAACCCAGCCAGCCCTCTACAGCAAACCCCGAATATTCCAACACACCTGGAGCACAAGAAAATGACCTTAAATCCAACCTTATGAAGATAATAGAGATCCTTAAAGAGGAATGAATAAATCCCTTAAAGGAATTGAGGAAAAGACAATCAAAAACTTGAAGGAAATCAATAAATCCTTTAAAGAATACCAAAAAAGGCAAGGAAAAAAATTGAAGAAACAAATAAAACTGTTCAAGACCTGAAAATGGAAATAGAAGTAATAAAGAAAACACAAATTGAAAGAATTCTGAAAAAGTAAAATCTAGGTAAGCAAACAGGAACTACAGATGCAAGCACAACTAACAGACTCCGAGAGGTGGAGGAAGGAATCTCAGGTGTTGAAGACATAACGGAAAAAATAGACACACTGGCCAAAGAAAAACATTTTAAACTAACAGATTCCTGACACCAAACACCCAGGATTTGGAGCACTATGAAAAGACCAACCCCAAGAATAATAGAAATAGAAGAAGGATAAGATTCCCAGCTCAAAGGCTGAGAAAATATTTTAACAAAATTATAGAAAATTCCCTAGCCTAAAGAAGGGTATGCCTACAAAGGTACAAGAAGATCAAGAGGATACAAATTGGAAAGGAAAGAGTCTTTAAAGTATTGCCATACGCAGATGATATGAAGACAATATGACAGTATTCATAAGTGACCCCAAAAACTCTACTAGGGAACTGCTCAGCTGATAAACATCTTCATCAAAGTAGCTGGATACAAGGTCAACAACAACAACAACAAAATCAGTGGCCCTTCTATATACAAACTGTAAATGGACAGAGAAAGAAATCAGGGAAACAACACCCTTTACAATAGCCACAAATAATATAAAATGTCTTGGTGTAACTCTAACCTAGAAAGTGAAAGATCTATATGGCAAGAACTTCAAGTCCTTGAAGAAAGAAATTAGAGAAGATATCAGAAGATGGAAAGATCTTTGATGCTCATGGATCAGTAGGATTAACATAAAAATGGTCATCCTACCAAAAGCAATCTACAGATTCAATGCAATCCCCATTAAAATTCCAACACAACTCTTTACAGACCTTGCAATGACAAAACCCAACTTCATATGAAAAACAAAATACCCAGGAGATCTAAAACAATCCTGAATAATAGGAGAATTTCAGGAGGTATCACCATCACTGATTCAAGCTCTAACACACAGCTATAGTAATAAAAACAGCGTGGTATTTGCATAAAACCAGGCAGATGCATCAATGGAATTGAATCAAAGAAACAGACATAAATCCATACACCTATGGACAGCTGATTTTTGACAAAGAAGCCAAAATTATCTAGTGGAAAAAAGAAAACATGTCAGGAACTATACAACCAAGTCTGGATCAACATGTGACTACCTGTCCAACAGGTTTCCTCCAGGCAAGGCACCTATTGGAAACAGATTTTTACTTGGCAAGGATCAGTAGACCAAGGGACTGCACAGAAATTTGCAAAATTCATGCAGCTCGCAGGTTCTTTCCTCTCATTGTATTGCTGATTCTTTGGGTGGTTTTAGTTTTACTTTGTCAGTCACAAATGTAATAACTATAATTTTCCCTGGAAATTCTGTTCTTTCTTGAATATTTTCCCCTAAGATTCACCAGGGGGCTAATGCTTCTCAAATCTCTTATCTGGAATTACTAACTACAGCTCCTAATCCTGGGAACTTTTCTGACTCAATAGAGATAGTTAGGTACATAAGAGAAAACACCTGGAACATTAACCATGTCTCACAGTTCTGGAAAGTAGAGTAAGAGTGCCTTATCAAAGTCTACTTTGATAGAGAGATTGAGACATGGGACCCTCTTGTGGAAAAGGGAACTGTATAAAAGCATGTCTTACAGACATAAAGAAATTGTTTGGGTTTGAATATTGTTTGAATTGTCCTTAAAGCATAGTGCCTATTTCTATTCCTTTTTTAACTTTGTAACCACAAGTAGCTGCCAGCTGACATAAGAGCAGGATGTGTCTGGCTCCATATATAGTCAAGCCTGAAAAATGCTGACCTCTATGTGTAGAATAAGGCTATGCCGGGGCTTGGGAAGGTGTATCTGCAGAAGTATGAAGGGAAACAATGGAGCTTTTATAATGATTACAATATAGTTCTTAAAATATGACATATTTTTTAAAAGTCAAAAGTTAGAGCCAATAATAAGCTGTTCATGTAAACCTGATGGAAAAAAATCCTGTTAGAATATAACTAAAGAAGGCTCAAGTTATTCAGGACCACTTGAGTGCAATCCACCTGGTGGTCAGAATTCCTCCTTGCACTGACACCTCTTCCCCATCTCAGGACATGAACCTGAGTTGAGGCAAAAGCATCTTCAACAAATGTGCTGGTCTAAATGAATGTCAGCAGGTAGAAGAATGCAAATAGGTTTATATCTATCACTAAGTGTATCAGACCTCAACATAAACCCAGATACAGTGAACCTGATAGATAAGAAAGTTGGAAATAACCTTGAACACATTGGCACAGGAGGGAACATCGTGAACAGAACACCAATAGCACAGGCACTAAGATGGACAGTTAACAAATGGAACCTCATGAACCTAAAAAGCTTCTATAAGGAAAGAACACTGTCATCAGGACAAAATGACAGCCTAAATGAGAAAAGATCTTCATCAATCCCATATCTGACAGAGGGCTGATTTCCAAAATATATAAAGGACTCAAGAAACTAGACATAAAAATACCAAATAATCCAGTTTTAAAATGAGGTACATCTAAACAGAGAATACTCAACAGAGGAATCCCAAATGGTAGAGAAGCACTTAAAGAAATGTTCAACATCCTTAGCCATGAGGGAAATGCAAGTCAAAACAACACTGAGATTTCATCTTACACCTGTCAGGATGGCTGAGATCAATAACACAAGGGACAGCTCATGCTGGTGAGAGTGTGGCACAAGGGGAACACTCCTCCATTGCTGGTGGGAGTGCAAACTTGTATCACCACTCAAAATGGCAGTTTCTCAGAAAATTGGGAATTAATCTACCCCAAGATCCAGCTATACTTCTCTTGGGCATATACCCAAAGAATGCTCAATCAAACTACGAGGACACTTACTCCATTGAGTTCATAGCAGCTTTTTTTGTAATAGCCAGAACCTGGAAATAAACTAGATGCCCATCAACTGAAGGATGGATAAGGAAAATGTGGTGTATTTACACAATGGAGTATTACTCAGCTGTCAAAAAAAATGACATCATGAAATTTGCAGGCAAATGGGTAGAACTAGAAAAGATAATCCTGAATGAGGTAGCCCTGACCCAGAAAGACAAACATGATATATATTAACTCATAAGTAGATATTAACTGTAAAAAACAGGATAACCAACCTACAATCCACAGACCCAGAGAAGCTAAGTAACAAGAAGGGTTCAAGTATACGGGGAGAAATGCATGAATCCCCCTGGGAAGGGAAAATAGAATAGGTTTTCTGGGTGAATTGGGGGTGGATGGGGATGGGAACGGGTTGTTTCAGGTTTGGGGGGATGGAGGAGGAAAATACTGGAAGAGATGATTGTCGTAAAAGGGGGCATTTCAGGGTGAGGTAGAAACCTAGTGCAATGGAAACTCCCAGGAATCTACTAGGGAAGTTTAACTAAGATTCTTAGCAATAGGGGATACGGACCTGAACTGCCCAGTTCCTGTAACCAGACAAGACTTCCAGTGGAGGGATTGGGACACCAACCCAGCCACATAACCTTTGACCTACAGTTTGTCCTGCCTACAAGATGTGCTGGGGTAAAGGTGGCTCAGAGTAAGCCCACCCCTGGCACTGCCTAGAGAGCCAGGATCCAGAGGTGGACAGCGAGAGACCTAGGATAGAACTGAACACAACTGGAAAAGAAAAAAAAAAAAAAAAGAAGAAGGAAAAGTCGATGAAGTGATTCCTAAGGATATTCTGCTATCTTCATAGATTGGTAGCTAGCCCAGTTGTCATCAGAGGTTTCACCCAGCAACTGGTGGAAACAGATGCAGACCCACAGCCAGACATTAGGAGAATCCTGCAGGAGACAGGGAGGAAGGATTGTAGGAGCCAGAGGGATCAAGGGCACCACAAGAAATCCCACAGAACCAACTAACCTGGGCTCACAAGGGCTCACAGAGACTGAACCAACAACCAGGGAACCCACATGGTACTGACAGTTGTGTAGCTTGGTCTTCCTGTGGGACTCCTAACAGTGGGAGCAGGGGCTGTCTCTGACTCTTTTGCTGGCTTTTGAAACCCTATTCCTCATACTGGATTGCATTGTTACTGCAACTTGATATGCCATATTTTGTTGATATCCATGGGAGGCCTGCCCTTTTCTGAATAGAAACAGAGGAGTGGGGGGGGGGAGCCAGAAGTGAGTTGGGCAGGAGGGACTTGGGAGAGAGGAGAGGAGGGAGGAGAAACTGTGATCAGGATGTAATAATAATAATAATAATAATAATAATAATAATAATAATACCATTTAAAATACACTTCATAGTTTTAGGTATTAAATACTGTAATTTAAAAACACATACAAGTTTTCAAACAAAAGAGTATTATTTTTAAAAAGTAACTAGTGTTAATAGCATGTAGTATGATTTTCTATGCACTTTTAATGTTTATGTTATAAAAATGTATGCCCGCTGGGCAGTGGTAGTGTACACCTTTAATCCCAGGAGGCAGAGGCAGGCAGATCTCTGTGAGTTTGAGGCCAGCCTGGTCTACAAAGTGAGAACCAGGACAGGCACCAAAACAACACAGAGAAATCCTGTCTCGGGAAAAAAAAAGAGAAAGAAAGAAAGAAAGAAAAGAAAAATAATCTATGCCTTAATATACCTGAATTGATTTTGTGAGTTTAAGAACTGGCATTGTATGTCAACATAGTTGTGTTTTTTACATTAAAAAAGTTTCATTGGCATGTAACTCATTCCTTCTATGAAATGTTTGCTTTATGTTACACAGTAGGATAAATAATACATATTCTCTTATGGTTAGTCAAGTCATTTCTAATTTCATTTTATAATTTATTTAAATATATTAGCAAACCTTGAAATATACCCAAAGGACCCCAGTAACCTCACTCTCTTGCTTAACATCTTATCATTTATTTAAAATGTGTTATTGAACATTGAAATATAGCAAAAAAGAAAAAAAACATAGCCTCACTCTCTTGTTTAACATCATTTGCTTGCCTTTTATTGCTCTTAAGATCAAAATCCTTTCTTTGGGCTGAGGAGGTAATACAAGCTCTAGAGTGCTTCTCTAGCATGCACAACGCCCCATAACCACAAAACCTGGTGTGGTGGCACACATTATAATCCCAGGACTGCAAGCAGAGGCGAAAAGGATCAGATGTTTAAAGTCACTTTATGCAACACGGCGAGTTCAAAGGCAGATTATAAATAAGTAAATCCTTTCTTTAACACTGTCCATAGGTCCGTGTTATCTGGGCCTTACGTGTGTCTACAGCCTCTGCACTGAGCATCCCCCTTCAGTCTCTGTGATCCAATGGTACAGAAGGTACAGAGCAACCTTCTGCTCCTTCCTGTTGGCTTCTGCACTTTGAGACTGCTATGTGCACTCTTGCCCTGGCTGCTGCATTTAGTGCAACCATCCCAGCAGTCTACAAGAGGCCTGTTCTGAGAATTTTCCATCAGCTGTTTCAAAGCTTCATGGCTCTCCTCCTATAGACCACTCATCCCATATTGCACCACTTCCTGTGCAACGCTGAAGGCCTGTCTGGCAGAGAGCTGAGAACTGGAGCCAGTCTCTCTTTCAATTCCTCCAAGGTACACAGACCATTGTTTGCTGTCGGGAAAGGGCAGGACAGAGCTTACTGGGTGGGGCTAGAGTAGCTGAGGCAAGTAGTTTCTAATGCTGATGGAAATACTGCCTGTTTCTTAGGAATGTCACGAAATAATGGTGTGGATTGCTGTACCCACCTTGTCCTCATAGTGGTAACACATAAGAGGTGTCTGGAAACATCTGCAGAACACATGACTAAAGAAATGATTGCTGTTCACCTGCACTGCTGGTGATTTCCAGCTACAAAGAGAAGGGGTCGTGTTCTGCCTCCTGTGAGCATTCAAACTCCAGCAGAACAGAGCATGTTAATTTCACTTTACCCCTTAGATTTACATAAAATGTGTTAAATACACAAAGCAGACTATTTTTAAGAGTCAAAAGGCAGCATTTTTATGAAAATAGAGAGTTCTTTCAATTACAAACACAAATAGCTGAATTCAATTCAGTTCCACTTGGAATACTATTTGAAAATAAAGTAGTTTAATTAAAGTGTCTTATGAAGTAGGTGATCATACAGACTATTACCATAGATTTAAAAAGCACGTAATTAGCATATAGGTAAAACTGATAGTTTTATAAAAACTACTGTCAGACTCAGGTCAAAGGAAAATCAGAAAGCTCCTTAGAGCCTAAAATACTGCAGTGAAACATTGAGTCAAAGCTCTCCTAAGGAAGGTTTCTTCCGTCTCAGCACCTCCACGATTCCTTCAGCATGTTCCATATGGTTCACGGAAGAATATCATCACTGTTACAATCCTTTGTTAAGAAATCTATTTTACTATAATTCTATTCACTGTAATTTCCTTAGTAACAAGCTGCTCTATTTTTCTTTTAAAAACTATTAAAATGTCATTCACATCACATTCTGGATGCAGATCCAGCTATTCCCAATAGCTATTCAAAAAAACATAATCACCATAATTACTGTTGACATCTAATTAACATTCAGCTTCCTTTCTGCAGCATCTACAGCTGGACAAACCATCTATTACAGGATAAAAACTAATGCTCTGTTGCCTTTTCTTTAAAAAAAAAAAAAAAAAAAAAAAAAAGACAAACCGGGATCCTCAACACCTGGGCTCTTGTTTTGTTCTTACAAAGGATGGTTGGGAATAGGAGAGCTACATCAATACCTGTCTAAATATTATCAGCTGGTACACTGGACCTTGGCAGAGAAAAGCAAACCCATCCTGTGGGTTACAGAGTTGGTAAGGCTCATACGTGCTATAGGAGCTGTGGTTCATGAGGCCTGACTCCCAGACTTCACCAGTGTGGACTATTGCTTGAGAACTTCCTTGGCTTGATTCTTTCTAGCTGGCTTACTTCACCATTTGCTGGCCTCCCCTTTGTTTAAGCCAAATAATGCCTGCCAGACCCATTCCAGCTTTCCATATCATGTTCTCTGTCATCTTTGGGGCATCCCAGCAGGATGAGATGTTTCAATCTCAGGGAAAACTTTTGCACAATGCTAGTGATTGAAATATTACATCTTTGTTTATGCAGTAGTGGCTCAGGTATCATGGGTAAGATCAACAGCTTTCCAGTTGGACTTAAGGGCCACTCTGTAAGTGGGAGTTCACACCTGGTGCTGTAAGCCAGGACATAAACTTGGGACTGGGATGTCATAGGACCCAAATTCTATTGTTTTACTAGATGAGTGAGATGTGCCTGTCAAACTGCCTTCTAAATGTGTGTGTGTGTGTTTACACCCATAGAGCATTGTATTGTCAGCCCCAACTCATAAGCACTGGTAAAGATCCTCGGAACAAGTGACCATTGCTGTGGATAGTGGCCTAATTCATAGCCATAAGTGGATATCTAGTTTATCCCTCCAAGGCTCAGGGATCATTGCAAGGAGGGAGTGGAAAGAATGTAAGAACCAGAGGAAAGGGTGGAGTGTTGTGTAAAAGTTTCCTCCCAGATTGTAACATCCCATCTGTGGAGAAGCTCCTTAAGCAGGAAGGCAACAACTCAAAATAGCTTCAGGAAGTCCCAGAAACTGACCAGGTTCACTAGGCCCCTCCCTCCCAAGAAAGAGCAATAGACTTCTCAGTGTCCCTCTCAGACAAGCCAAGCTGCAAAGAAGACTCAGACCTGCTCAACTAACTACGGGGAAGAAACAGAGACCAGACAAGCTGCCTGGAAGAGGGTTACACCAAATGAGTCACTTGGAAAAGACACTCTATAACCTGTTGAACTGCGGTCTGTGAGAGTGCCCCAGGTTTCCAGCTTTTTTGCACGGTCACCAGTGCTGGTAGGCTTTGGTGACGCAGCTGTCTGTGAGTCATCTCTGCTCCTGTAAGTAACTCCTCACCCATATTCCTGTAAGTAGCCCCAACAAAACTCACTGGTTCAGCAAGTTGGACTTTGGTGGTACTTGTGTTTTGGTCTGTTTTCAGCTTCCTATTTGGGGTGAGTAAATGTGTGTCTCCCCAGGGAAAGCATTGTCACACAGCAGGAGTCTCTTCACTTACGTCTGTTTACAAACAGTCTGACCTTTCTTATTAAAGTTTTGACATAAAGAGAAGTGATACAGATACAACAGCAAGAAGGACAGAAATTCTAGTGCCTTCCACACTTCTTATCATTATGGACCCCAGGTTAGAGAAGGCTGACTTATATTTGAGATGGAAACAAAATTCATGTTCAGTTTCTTTTTTTATCATTTATTAAATTTGTTCTTTCAATTTTTATCCTCTAGATTATTTTCCAGATCAGTGACTCTCAATGGGAGGAGACATCTGTGGAGGAGTGTGCTAGTTGTCTACAGGCTTAGAATGCTGGTAAACTCCCACAGAGCCTCACTGTGCAGAGTTACCTAGCCACAAATGCCAGTGTCACCTGATGTAGAGAGTAGTCTTCAAGGCTCTCTGTGCTGCTTCTGAATTTTCTTTAACTTCGGAGACAGAAGGTTCCTTCCTCGGCAAACTTTCTCTTTATTCATGAGCTTGGACATCAAAAGTCAAGGGTAATCAGCAGGACTTCTTCAGAAAGCACTGTGCCCTGTGAATCACCAGGCTTACAAGGGGAGAGGTTGCCGATGCTTTCTTCATCTCTCTTCACCTCCCAAGGCTCACCCTGCTCTACCACTGACAGGTTGATGGCAGGCAGCTCTTTGGAATGCTGTTTTAACTCCCATAGTTCAAGGCCATTTTCATAAATACAGGAACAATACCTTGTGCATGTCATCCCAGTATGTAATAGCCAGCTACATCTTTTGGTATGCTCTCATTCTGTTCCCACAGTCTGTTTTCCAGTCTGGGCTAGATACACAACTCTCTTAAAAACTTGGTTAATTCCATTCCAAACTCTGCAGGGACCACCTCATCAGCCAATGTGCAGCTAATGATGCTTCTCTATACTCCTGCTTTGCCCTTATGGTGGCTCACTTCATAGCATGGGAGCTAGAAATACTTGAACACGTGGCCTGTGGTTGGAGTGTCACTTTCTGGTCTCATGTTGACATAGTTCTACTTGGCAGTAAACATAATAACTGGTACCATCCTTTTCTTCTGACTTGTGATTGACAGTGGCTGTCGCTTGCTCTTAGCCGAATGGCTCTTCTCAAGAACAGATTTGATTTCTGGCCGGTCTGCTGAGTGCAACACAGCAGCAAATCCAATGGTCTCTTCCAGTGCTTGCTTTGCCTTTCACTTGTAGCTCTCATAGATTTGGCTGCAGTGCCTTTATGAGTGTCCCACCTCCACCTCGCTCTCTCTCTGCATTGTACATCAAATGACTATAGGTTTTACAGCCCTGTTCCCGTGTACACTGGGGCCTCTCCTTAGTGAAAATCCCCATGAAATTCTTTTTGTGTATTTTGCACATGCATGTGTGTGTGTGTGTGTGTGCTTGCATATGTGTGTACACACATGCATGTGGAAGCTAATAGTGACACTCCAGTGATATTATTCAGGAGCTGTTCATTTTGTGGATTTTGAGACAAGGTCTCTCAATAGCCTAGAGCCTGCCAACCAGGTGAGTCCAGCAAGCCCTGATGATCTGCCTACAGCTGCCTATCCGGTACCAGAATTATAAGCATGTGACTCCATATTCAATGTTTCACTTGGGTGCTGGGAATTGAACTCAGATCCTCATGCTTGCACTGCACACACTTTACTTACTGATTTATCTCCTCAGTCTATGGTCACCTTGCATATTTTACTCCTGCTGATTTTGCATTCCTTTGGATAGTGTTAAAGTATCTTCCATTATGTGTATCAATTATATATAGCAAGTCATTATGTCTTAGTTTAGCTCTTACACACGTGGGAAATTACTTAACTACTTGATTAATTAATCAATCAAGACTGCCATGCCTCTCCTTCCTATAACATTTATTTATAACATTTTTAACATCCTTATTTTATTTTGGGAAATGACCTCTTCTTTGTTTGGTTCAGGATGAGTTAATCAAATACACCAGCCTATCTTGGTTTTCAGTTATGTCTAAGGAAATTTGACAACCCTTAGATGGTACAATCGATTCCAACTGTTATGTATAAAATAAATATTGAATGGTTCTACATGATGGGTGTGACTTCTTAAGTTATTGTGAAATAGGTACTCTAAGTGGTACCTCAGCCTCTTAAGAAACCTCTTGCTGTGTGGAACGCCAGCTGCCATGTTGTAAGGACGGGTGTCTAGTCCCATTGAGTAGGCTATGTGGTGAGGAAACAGAGAGGCATTGTACCAGCTCATGGTCCTAACTTGACATGCATATGAGTGGATAGAAGTGGACACCCATCCCTCAGGTAATAGCAGACATCATGACTGTGGTCCCAATGTTAGACACTCCCAGCTAAGCTGCTTTGAGGCTTTTCACCTAAGGAGCTGTGGAGCAATAAACGGCTATTACCACTAAATAAATGGACATATTTTAATAAGGCAGCAGAAGACAGGAGGCAGAAAGTAGCTGTCAGTCGGTGAGAACTATGTGGAGTCAGCATGACTAAGTCTTATTTTCATGTAAGTGTTAGCATTTTTCTTTCACATGTATGGATCAGCAGGGGTGGTTTTGTTCATAAGCTTGTTTATGCCTTTACAAGACAGGTTCACCTTTGGAGCTTTCATTCATGTGACCCTTGTTTCCACCAAACAGATGTTTGGCTTGGGAAATTTCATTCTTATGGAGCTGGCATTAGTACAAGAGAAGCCAAAGCTAGGGATGTCTTTGAAGACTCAGACAGGAGCTGACTTTTTTTTTTTTTTTCATTTCTACCTCATTCAATCAGCCAAAGCAAGTTATATGGTTTGATGTAAAGTCAAGAACAGAGACAACCTTAGTGGGAAGGACTGCTGATTGTGTAGCCAAGATTGCATCTGTGATTCTCTTGCTGAGGTGGGAGAGCATTGGCACAACAATCTGTCTATCACAAGCCAGACTCCTGCTACCCATTGCAATAGATGAAATATCTGTTATAGCTCCGAAATTTATGTTGAAAACTAATCCCCAGCTTGATCCCACAGAGCTTTTGTGACTGCTCTCATAAGGTGGCGCTAGAGAGCTGACTTTTTCTCTCACCGTGTTCGAGGGTAGCAAGAAGACGTTGTCAAAGAGGAATGAGCCTTTCCCAGGCAATAAAACTGCTAGCCCCTTGATCTTGGATCCTTCAAACTTTGAAAATGAATTCCACTGTTTATAAGCTGTTTAGCCTGTGGTATTTTGTTACAGCAATATTGTCCAATATTGCAGGTACTGGGACATACCTGTTCTAATCAGATGGCCTCTTCCAATAATATAAACCTTACATAGCTCAAAGTCCAGCACTTTGTACATCACATATGCTAGCCATGATTCCTGATGAGACATGTCCTCTCATGAGAGCAGTGACATGTTCTTGCTTCTCAGCCAAGAATTATTTCAGTTTCTTCCCATTTCTAAGCCTCTGTCTCCATCCTTCCTATCAATTCTGTGAGCCCCAAATACCTTTCCAACAATTTCTGCTGCTTAAGTCAAATGGGAGTCAATTCTACGGCTTGCATCTATAATCCTAACAAAATATGTCATGGAGTTTGCTCTGAGCCAAGTGCACACACTTTCCAGTTCAATCTAAGTAGTTCCCTTGTGGGATGTTGGTCTGATTGCTTCATTGTTTAGTTACCCTTATCTGAATATATTTCTAAAGAGCCTTCTCTGAAGTAGCAAACACTGTTTTCTCCATGCCTGTTTGTTAGCAGAGAGTGAGGAGGGCATATTTGGGGTCTAGATGCTGTAAGTCTGTTATTGGAGCCCCAGCATCCATTTGCTTTCATTTCTAACTTGAAACTTAAAAGCCAAAGCTTTCTTAAGGCTCAGCTGGTAAGACACTCCTCTCATGTCCTGTCAAGACAGCCAGTTTTTGTCTCTGAGTTGGAGAGACCTTCCTGTCTGAAGAGTTGTTCCCTTCCAGAAAGATGAGATGAACAGTCATGTTGAGCCGTGTTCACAAAAGAAGCTAGCCATGGGGGCTGGAGAGATGGCTCAGAGGTTAAGGGCACCGAATGCTCTTCCAGAGGTCCTGAGTTCAATTCCCAGCAACCACATGGTGGTTCACAACCGTCTGTAAGGAGATCTGGTGCCCTTTTCTGGTCATACATGCTGTATACAAAATAAAATATTAAAAAAAAAAGAAGAAGCTAGCCACTTGAACCTTTCGCATTCTGTTTTTTTGATGAGAAACCTTGTAGTCCCCTTTTCACCACACATATCTTAGGACAGAGACCAGCTCTTCCCATCCAGAAGAGACAGGGAACTCTATCTTGCACTGTATCCCAAGGATATTCTAAACCTCCCTTGTGATCTTTTTGCTCAGGTTATTTCAATACATATCTCAATGACACTTTTTATTTTCTCAAATATGATTTTTTGGGACACAGAAATAAAGCATGCTATGATATCTTTGATGTTGTTTTAGGGGCTTTCATCACAAATTGGAGGAAGCTAGTGTCTTCTCCGTTCAGCTAAACAGAAGGTTTTCATAGGGATCATGACTGATGTATTCAAAGCTGTACAGCTGGTCAGAGTCAACACAGACCAAAAGCCATGTCTGTGTAATTCTAAAGTAGCCCTTCACAGACACCACAGTCAGTGGCCTAGCTTTGGCCTAACCTCATATCACAGGGCTTCTAAACCTGCAAGGCCTTATGATTTGTTTCCCAACTATTAACCTCTGAATTTAAGAGTTCTTTGAATTCTTCAAAAATGCCTTAAAAGCTTCCAGAAAAAAAAAAAAAAAGAGGAAGGAGGAACAGGCATACAGAAAAAAAAGTAACAGACACTGTCCATGTAGAACTCTGGGTCCCTCCATCTGTTTTAAGGAGAGCAATTCATATTCTGTTTTATGTGCTAGAGTTCAGACTAATAGTTTTAAAGGGTTACCTTGCATTTAAAAGTTACTGAATCAATGCTCACCTAGTGGATTCATGATTGGGGAGAGGAGGTAGGTAGTGGATCTTGGTCTCAGAAAATAACAATGCTAAGCTTTTCCCCATACCTTGTTCTCAGTGGCCACTTTACTATCTTTTCCTTCTTGAGATCTTCTAGAACTCTTCCTCAACCCCATCACTATATCTGTAACATCAATATCCTTAAGCTTTTAGGCTCTTTTTCCTTATTCTACCTAATCCTCAAGAAGCTTGAAGTTGCAGGCAGAGCATTCTTATAAGAAATAAGCAAAATAAAATACAGGTATGAAATATTTAAATTGTACTGTTTTCCTCTTTGTCAGATTTGGAGTATTGACAGTCCCCAAGAGGGAGGTAGACTCTGACCCTCCATCATACATCTTCTCAAATTAAATACCTGACAGCCTAGAGACATGCCCAGGACTGTTCTTGACATGAAGGAAAAAGGATGCTGTCAGTGTGAGAACTAAAGACACTGACTGAAAAAGATGCCAGATCTAAACTGATAGCTGCTTCTGAAAGGGAACCTCTTGGGATGTCTTGGGAGGAAGTGATTGTAAACAACTCCCTCTAGACACAGGATGCTGATTTGCTCTCCAGTTGACTTTATAATTCTCTTCGTGGTGTCTCACTTCTCTAAACCTTGTTTTGTCATGAAGGTAGTTCTCAAAGTCTCATTTTTAGGCTAATAGCTTTCCCAAGAAGCACGATCTGGAGCAGCCTTGTGATACGGATGAATCACTGATGTGAAGGGTAATTAGAGAAGCTTCATACAAGTGCTCGCCAACTCTAGCATTAATTCACTGTGGAGCTGGTTCCATGCAAGGGCCGATCCACACTCCCCGTGCAATTACTCAGAGAGGCAAGAGTGCAGACAGAGCTGCTCCCTTCTTCTCGGTCTGGCCACACTCATGCGATTGTGATCATGTTGCTACACATAATCAGTATGGTTCCACTTCTTAATGTTTAAACCTGTCTTCACTTACTTAATCCTCAAGTGGAGAAACTGAGGCAAAGGGAGATTCAGTAAAGCAGAGAAATGGACTTCAAACAGATGTAATGGGTTTTGATAATTGAAGCAGTGTAACAGAAGGAATGCACAGATGCAAAATTAGTGAGAATAAAGTAATTAAGACCCCAGAATGACTTTGTATATATTACACAAGGAAACAAAAGGAAGAAAAAGCAAGCTCCAATACTTGGTGCAGAGTCATAACTAATCCGACTAATCCACATTCACTGAAGCAAACACTATACATACAATACAGAGCACCTGAGTGTGATACTTATTACATAGTATTACTGTCCATTTTCACTAGGTATTTCTGTTAATTCACATGGGGAGATGCATCAGTACATGTGAGCTGTGTAACTTTTTGTAACTTAACTAACACCCCTGATTTTGAATCTCATTCATTCCATTTAAAAGAGGCATAATCATAATTGTTACCTCATAAGACTTGGGAGTTAAGTATGTATATGTATCCATGTATGTGCTATGTATATAGGTGCATATGCATTGTATGGAGTGCATTTTTAGACAGGGTATCCCAGTGTACTAGGAACTTGCTGATTTGGCTAGGCTGTCTACTGGTGCATGCCCTGCCAATCCTGGATTTTTATGTGGCTGATGGGAATGTGAACTCAGGTCCTCAGGCTTGCACAACAGACATTCTACCCTGTAAGCCAACTCTGTGGCTTGTTTTGAGGAAGATGGTGTGCATAGAATGCTGCACATGATGTACAGAGTGCTGAGCATAACACCCAGCACACATCACCAGAAACCAGTACTTTTGTTACTGTTATTACTACTGGAACACATTTGCCAGCAGTACTGAAACTGAGTGTGGTTCCTTTGAATAAGCTCTGGGATAATTCATATACAAAGAATTATAAAAAGGCTTATTTCCACCTGAAATTTATTATAAGGAAATAATTCAACAGAGGTATGAGGTATGATGTTACTTGCATTTGACTGATAGTATTATCTCTAGTAACCTTGAAGTTCTTTGAAGAAAGATAGACATCTTGAAACTGTCTCCCAAAATAACATGGAAACTGGGGCCAGAAAATAGCAAC
The DNA here is from genome assembly GCF_004664715.2 of Peromyscus leucopus. NCBI lineage: Eukaryota > Metazoa > Chordata > Mammalia > Rodentia > Cricetidae > Peromyscus > Peromyscus leucopus. The sequence continues at coordinate 90,926,837 of NC_051070.1, read as the reverse complement.
TAGAATGCTTCATCTCTCCAAACATCAGCACTTTAGTGGCCATCAGATGCTCCCCGATGTCCCAAAGTGAGTCTGCATTAGGGTTTTTAAACCTAGTAGTCTCCACCATGCTTGCCCAGCTTTTCGTATGATTGTTGTGGAATACTATTTAACTAGGCAAAGATGTATTATATTTGTTTATGCTACAGAATATTACTTATAACTAATATAACTGTATAAAGGTATGTTACTTTTGTTTATGCTGCATTTGTTTAATGATGTAAGGATATGTGTTTAATTACGTAAAGATAAGTTGAATTTGTGTCACCTTGATTGCCTAAGGCACGTGATTGGTCTAGTAAAAAGCTGAATGGCCAGTAGCTAGGAAGGAGAAGGATAGGCAGAGCTGACAGGCAGAGAGAATAAATAGGAGGAGAAATCCAGGCTTGAGTGAAAGAGGGAGACTCCAGGGGCCAGGCAGGCAGCCGCCATCAGACACAAGAAGCAGTGAAAGTAAGATCTACAGAAGGAAAGAAAAGTAAAAAGTCCAAGGCAAAGGATAGAGGCTTTGTAAGAGAAACTGGTAAATTTAAGTTAAATGAGCTAGCCTGAAACACGCCTAAGCTAGGTCAAGCATTCAAATATAATAAGTCTCTGTCTGTGTCAACATTTGGAGCTGGTTGGTGGCCACAAAGGAAAAGCCTGTTACATATGATGGTGTAGACATCTTGGTGCTCAATACTCCCCAGCACGTGTGCCCATATGATGGTATAGACCATACGGTGCTTAATAAGTACATCTTGCTGGACATATCTATTTATAATGAAAGCTTTTATCAAAAAATCATAAACATGAAATAATTACAGACTATCTGATACTAATGCTCAGAATTACTTTAGTTATTAATATCTGCTATCAGTGAAAAACAGCAAAAGGTGACTAAAGTGTTTTAGTGTCTTTGATCACAGAGAAATGATTCTGTGTGAAATGGGCTCAGTGTCACAGCTTTATGTGGTTTACCTTGACCATAGGAACATAGCAATCTAGTGTATTTGCTGCCTGGGAAAAACTAAAGAACTCTTGGGTAGAAACTGAGTGGCTTCTCTGATCCATGATGAGAGGGTGAGAATTACTTTCTGAGAATATAAGAGATTCCACCATCTTCGAGAAGTAAAACGTGCAAGCAATTGTCTAAATTTTAAAAAAAAAAACAAGTAAATAAATACATACATACATTTAGAGTTTCTTTTAATGTTATCCTTAACAACCAAACCACATTGTAATGGACCTTTCTGGTTCCCTAGTAATTATCCATCAGGGTCAAACTGGATTCACTTTGTACCCAATTCTGGGTTAGAAGTAGGTGCAGGTCTAGACTTCAATGTCAAGTAAATAAAAGGAAGAGTGAGCAGAAGATAAGATTATGTACTACAGATATGGAGACATTGGCCCAAAAGGTTTAACAAACTTGGAAAGGAATGCAAAGACTTGACTTTCTCCCCACTATCTATTAGCACAATGATCTGGAGAAAATATACTGGCTAAGACAAGAACAGTCTTGACCCTGGAGAGATTGTGTTCTTACAGGGAAGGCAGATGCAAACTATATTTGTTTTGAAAGTATTGGTAGTATATATAAAAGACAAAACCTCAATAGCTATAATATATAAAGAACTCATAAAAACAAAAAGTAAAATGTCCTGTAGAGACATGAGCAATATGAACAGAAAAGTATTTATATCAACAATGAGACAATAGAGAGGGCATATTACAATGTATTAAATTTGCAAACATGAGTTTGGCAATAGTTTCATCATAATATAGAAAACAATCACTCTTTCAAGTTAATAAAATAAATAATTAAAATGAGAAACTATACTGTAGGCTTCCATACAACTCTTTAATATTTGAACATTCAGCATTTACTATCGACTAGCACTCATTTGCATGCACAAGGCAATGGATATGAGACCATTTCTATTAGCCTTATCTATAACACAGAAAAAAAGAGGAAAACAGCTCATATTCTTATTAGGAAGGAAAGTGGTAAAATGAATTTTGGTCATGTGTAATGTGTGACTTTACTGATGAGTGGCTTAGAGCTACATGTGGCAAATGAATAAATATTTAAAAAATATTTCAGTGACATAGACTGGAGTTCAAGTGGTAGCAGAATGTATAGGAATGATACCTTCTGTGTTACAGGCTCTCCTCAGAGGGTGTGTGTGTGTGTGTGTGTGTGTGTGTGTGTGTGTGTGTGTGTGTGTAAGCACAAAAATGTATGGAGTCACAGCACTGCCCCTCTATTTGCCTCTGTGGGAGTCAGGTGCTGTCAAGGAAAGCTGGAGATGAGCCACTGATATTTTAGTACATTTAGAACCAGAATAATAAATATGTAAATTATGAATTTAGATGAAAGTTAACCAAAAGAAAAAGAAAACACAGCTTGTAGAATATGCCAGTCAGAAAACAGAGACCTGGCATATCACTGTTTCCAACAAGGAAAGCCATCACATGGTGAGCTATGTGTGATAGCTGAAACCTCAGGAAGCTGGACCAGGGACAAACAGGCAACAACACAGTGTCCTGGACAGCAGAATTCTGCACCTTCTCTGGAACCCTCTCCTGGGATTCTCCCATCAGCCAGGCAAAGATGGATGCTTAATTACCCAGCTGTTGCCCAAATTGGAAGGAAAGATCACAAAACTCACACACACACATACACACAACACTTTTTTAAAGGTCATGAGATCTTTATTTTAGGAGTCCTTGTATGTTGATGGCTATCTCTCTGACAGGAAAAATAGGAGATGGAAAATAATCATGGGGGAGTTTTACAATGCTGCCACAAAGTTGCTTTCTGCTGCTGAAATAGGAGACCAGTACCATTTCTGGAAACTTGCCTCTCACTGGATGGAATAGACACTCAGTGTCCTCTCACAGATCACCAAAAGCTCTGACTCTAACTCTCAGGTCTTTTCCATAATAAAGTTATGATTATACAACTATTAATGATTGATAGTGCATTTTAGCTAAGCAATAAAGTCTCTAGTCTTAATGGGACTGGGGATTACATATAATAAGAGTTCGCACATAGAAGGTGCTGTACAGTTCAGGATGGAGCAATAAACACGGCTATTAAGGGCCAAGATGCTGGAGTCAGGCACAATGGCACTGGTACTTCACCTTTGTTATGTGCTAGCTATGAGAGTTAGGGTACATGGCATTACCTCTATAAGCTGCAATTTCTTCTTTGAAATGGAGTCAACATAGGAGCTAGAAAAACAGAATTTGATCCCAGCTCTCTGGACCCACATCTCAGCTCTGCCACTACCTCCCTATGTGATCATGGGTAAGTTACATAGTCTTTCTTCCCCTTGGTTTTTCTCATCTATATGAGAGGAAAGTTCACCCACTGTTAGGTCTCAGGAAGTCCATATATCCATAATGAGGTCAAGTTGGATAGAAGGATTTCTGGCAGTTCCGATGAAAGTCAGCATTCCCCCAGGAACTTGTGACACAGGTTTCCTGTCCACCAAAAGGAGTCAGTTCCCTTGTCCCTGGCAGGAGGTCACATGGCTCTCCATTGATATGTACCTATGGTCTGTATATCACAGAGGGACACATGACTCTCCATTGACATGTACCCATGGTCTGTATATCAAAGCCCACGCTGGCCTCCAGGCTCTCTCAGTCCCTATTTGCAGGCATTTGTTATACATTCTAAAGTCCCCACACTAACATCCAACCCCAAACTCACTGATTTCCCTCCTCCTAGCTACTATCCTCCTTATAGCCCACGATTCCCCTTTATTCTCTCTCCCTCTTCATTATCTCTACTGTCCTTTCTAGGGCTTTCTCTTGCTATTCTCTGTGATTACTACTTTCCATAACCAGTCTGTTTCTCTTTCTGCTCTGGACTCTTTCAAAGGCCTCTGTATATTTTTCCTCTCTTACCCACAATCATTGAGTGGCCATTTCAGCAGCTTCTTTACTGTCCCCCTCACATACACCCACCATATAAGGATTGCTGTAAGAATTTACTGAATTAATGCATTTTATATTATATACATATATATTCGTATATACTTATATATATGAATATGTATGTTTAATGTTCCTAACAGTATAAGGTATATAATAGATATGCAATATATGATATCATGTTGCTACTAATTCAATATCAGTGATACTATTAATACAAGTAACTCCCAGAAACATTTTTTTCATGTTCAAATGGAAGTCAGGCCAGAGCCCTCTATCCAGAGAGAGCTTGCAAAGCCAAAAGTCTGGATGGCCATGGATTGACTAACAAACACAGATGTCCTTCCTCAGGAAGCCAAAATGAATGCCTACCTGAAACCTATAATAAGACACATTGGAATACGTTTAATGGACTTTCCATTTCACAATGAGGCAAACACTGCACTGGCCTAGGCAGGTAGATCCCAAGGACAAACTAGGGTGGACAGATGTGAGACAAGAGTGCCAGTACATTACCATTGAGTAGACGTTGCATAAGGATAGGATTCTAGAAAGAGCCATATTGTCAAGTATTTGCCTCCATAAATAGGCTAAAAAAATACTATTAGAAAGTCATTGGATTTCAATAATAGCTAATATATCTCATTTTAATGATAACTCCTGAATCAACTTAAAATATATTGAGGCTTATATATCCAGGACTGATTTGGAACTTGGTAAATGACCAGGAACACTATAGGTTGGATTCCTAGACTTATAGGGATGATACGTTAAGGAGAAACACAAAAAAGAGAACAGACGGTTCTGGGTAAGAATAGTGAGCCACAGGAGGCTAGGAACCCCAGGAGAATAGAGACAGGCTCAAGGAGGAGGAGGTGTTAGCAATGTGGAGGAAGTTAAAGATGATCACTTCTGGCCCACAGTGTAAGAAGGACCTGGAAATGGCTACATTTATGAAAGAATTCTTTTGTTTGTTTTTGCTTTTATCAGCCAGGGTGCATTCTGAGTCTGAATGGGGGCGGGGGGAATCAAGGTATAAAGATGCCAAGGTCCAACTAGTAACATTTTTTCCCCTAGTTGCACACCAGGGATCACACTAAGTCTGAAAGATAAAAAAAAAAAAAAAAAAAAAAAAAAAAAAAAAAAATAGTAACAGAAGGCTGCCTCTCAGGGCTGCGCTGGCATTGTGTTCTCATAGCAGCAGATGGGGCTGGAGTCCTGGGGAAGCAATAACCCAGGAGGTATCCTCCTCCAGGGTCAGCCCAGATTCTTTCCTTGTAGGTGCAGAGATAAATGAAAGGATAGCATTTATCCCTAACCTTTCAGTTACATCAAAAGCCATTGCACTTGAATCTCACAGCCATCATCATTTCCTGGGTGTCCGACCTTTGATGAATTCAATGAACACCAGGGTACCATTTGGTGGTTATAGTGTTGCCAGTCTGATTTGTGAGATGTACCCTCAAGTGAAAGATCCTCCTGGAAATCTAGCTACTTTTATTCAGTCTTTTGATTAAGATTGAAAATTAAGCTATAAAGCACATTTGATTTTCATGTTCTTTAGAAACAGCAGTTTCACTATTGCCCATTTGAGTGCAGAATGCAAAATGCTAGATATGATATGGCTTGTTCTTCACAATGCTAAGACATTGCTAAATGTCTGTTGAGAATGTGGAAGCCATTAGCTCTTGATCCAGTTTAAAGGCTTTTATGAGTTTCTAATTGAAGTAAGACAATGCCAAAGGAAATGCCAGCATATTGCCTGAAATGTGTCTGCTATTACCTGCAAGGATAGGTCTTAATTAGCAAGACCCTACTAGGATTCAAAGAGCTTTTGAATATCCTATCCTCCTAACCATCTTGCAATGTCACAGTGATCAGTCCATTTATAGAGAATAGTGAAGGAAAGGGAGTGGAAGTTACCTGCCTCAGTAAAGCGGCAGAGGAAGAAGTTTTACTTGGGTCAGAAAGGGTAGGAAATGTCAGTTGTTTTTGTCTGACCATCACTTGTTTCATTTGGTGTGGAAGCTACTGATTTCCGTTGGGGAATTACCCCAACCAAATCCTGAACTTAGAGGAGTACCGAGGAGCTGAAGGGTGTCCTACCTTCAGTGTGAACACACCCACTTGTCCAGTGCATAGTCCCTGTCAGCTAACCAGGTAGAGAGTGAGCCAATCAGCTCCGCAGTCCATCAGGCCTATAGAACTGGCTGTGACTGTGAGGTTGGATGCTCTTTCTGCTCTTCATCAGGAGCAATAGAAGTCCAGAGGTACGGAGAGTCCTGTCTGGGGGAGCTCACTGGAGAAAGAGACCTAACATCATCATTTGACCTTTGACCCTGTCTTGTTGAGCCCAACAACTGTCTCTTCCTTCCTTTTCTAGTACAGAAAATATGTTTGGGTTACTTTTTATGCTTAAGGCAGGTTTTAGTTATTTGATTTAAAAAAAGCCTAACCTGTTATTTTATCAATTTAATGTGCCATTTCATAATGCACTCTATACAAGAGGGGACTCCATAAGCCATACTCTTCTATTCCAAATTTCTTTGACAGCAACTAAAAAGAGACCATCATTTTTATCCTCATTGATCACAATTTCATAAAAATGAAAACCCACATGTATCTGAAATTCTCAATCTCATGCAGAGACTGCTTTGCTCATGACCTTGGGCAATATGTCCCCAACAAGGTGGTGCTTTTGCCCTTTTATGTGACCTCTCTTAAAAGGAAGGGGAGAGGGGTCATGAGGCCCCTTCTCCCTAGTTCCTGATTCCTGGGATGAGTGAATTACCAGGTGGTTTCACTTCTGGTAAGATCAGAGGATGACTTCAGATATCTACTCAGTTCTGTATTCATGAGTGTATTTCCTCAATTTATATTCTAATAAATTCCCTAATACTCCTTTAGCAGATTCCCAAGGATTTCTCCCTTTATCTGGCACCCAACTATGTAGATCTGTACCCCACATTCTCCTACTGGGGCTATTTGCATGACCAAACCCACCCTAATGCCCTCGGGAGGCTGCTGGTGAGTTTCTCTGTCCTGCTATTGAGGAATTTAAAAACTTCTTGGTTTATACTATAGATGAGATTTTACAAGACATATATGATTTTCCTGGGACATATACAATTTTTGTCATATTGGCAACTAACATAGTAATTCATATCATATCATTGAAAAACTGGTTTAATAACAACACCAAAAGTGAGACATTAATGGACTGATACAGACTTTGAAATCTGCTAATTTACCACAAGAACTTCAGTCCACTAATAATAACTGGACAACCAGATTTAATTTTAATGATAATAAATGTAAATAGCTAATGTATAAAGCTGTAAATCTTCAGAGCAATCTTAATGCCATACAGATAATTTCTAAGGAGAAACAATAATCATTAATTGATAGAATAAAGTCTTTGGAATCCTATGCTTCTGATGAATATAAAAAAATTGTTTGATTCCATGAAGTCACTGGAATCATTTACAGTACATGAGGTACAGACTCTAGGAAAAAAAAAAAAAAACTGTGATTAATCAAATTCAGGCTTTGAAGGTGTCTGCTAGAACTGAGAATAAAAGCAATAAAAGCAGAAGGTCGAGGCTGTAGAAGTTATGACATCACCAGTACCTTACAGAATTAGAAATGACTTACCAAAGATAACAAACAGGTGGTTCTTATACAATGGCATTTCCAGGCATTGTTTATGAAGAGCCAGCAAACAATAAACATCCTGAAGGATATGTAGACTATATCTGGCAGCCCATTCATATGACAGATTTAAAGAATATCAAGGAAGCTGTAGTTACCTCTGGTATACAGTCAACATATGTGAAACAGATGTTGAATATGTGGTCATCTAGAAACAGGATCATACCTAACAATTGGAATCAGTTACTATCCACTGTGTTAGAATATAGTCAGAAGTTACAATGGAATAGCTGGTTGAAAGGAGAAGCTAAGGCCCTTGAGCAGCAAGGTAAAATTAGAGGTTTTGAGATCTCCCAAGATCAAATTCTTGGTGAGGACTGCTTCACTGATATAAATGCACAATCTACCTTTGGAGAGTGTACATTATCCATATGCCATACAGCAGCCTTAAATGCTCGGGAAAAGAGTCCAGAACCAGGAAAAATAACAGTTATATACAAAGGTCTTCCAGGGGTCAAGGGAACCATTCACTGATTTTTTATAAAGACCAACCAAGTCTATAAAGAAGACAATATCAGACCAAGAATTAAAACAAGTATTAAGTCAGTCTTTGGCTTTGGTTAATCCTAATATAGAATGCAAAAGGATACTTGCACCTTTAAAGATCATATCAACCCCCATAGAAGAATGGATCCAACGCACAAATATTGAGTGTCTTAGCTATTGTGAGGAGGCTTGGATAGGAGAGGTGATTTCCACAGGTGAAAGGAGGCATCAAAGTACCAAATGTTATAACTGTGGTAAACCAGGCCATATAAGAAGAAATTGTAGCCGGGCGGTGGTGGCACACACCTTTAATCCCAGCACTTGGGAGGCAGAGCCAGGTGGATCTCTGAGTTCGAGGCCAGGCTGGTCTACAGTGCAAGATCCAGAACAGGCATTAAAACTACACAGAGAAACCCTGTCTCAAAAAACCAAAAAATAAAAATAAAAAAATAAAATAAAAAAAGAAGAAATTGTATACAGGGTACTCCTAGAAGCTATGCTTCTTCTAGAAATAACCCAAACAGGAGACCCCAACTTCTGGATTATTCAGAAGATATAACAAAGGCTGACCTTGGACCAATGAATGCAGATCAACAAGAGACATATGAAACAGCCCTTTACCATTGGGAAACACCTTGGGGGGCCTCTTGCAGGCCCCCAAATCAAATGTGGTCTAATCATTTCCAGGTACTGTGGAGGAAATTCCTCCCCAGGAAAATTAAATAATCCAGTGCCTAATATAAAGAACAATACTGCTCTGGATGATATAACAGCTTTGATACATGGAACAAAAGCTCCAAAAAAAACACCATAAAAGAAATATTTTGGCAGACCTCTTTAAACGAACAAAGATCAAAACTTAGAGTATAAGTTAATAACATTATTCTATAAGGCTTAGTGGACACAGGTGTGGATGTGACTTTAATTATGCCAAAATCATGGCATCCGCATTGGCCTCTTCAAGAGGTTGATGTCCAGTTTCGAGGGATTAGAGCCCTATCTCAGGTAAAACAAAATATGAGATGGGTTGACTGCATAGGGCCAAAAGGACAGACAGGAAGCCTGAAGCCATATGTGGCAAATGCAACAGTGAATCTTTGGGGTTGAGATCTGTTACAGCAATGGAATACCCAGATTAATCTTTTTTTCAATCTCAGAAACTGAATATAGACCAATTCATGTATCTAGGAATAATATTATAAAACACTATAAAAAAAAAAAAACAGCCACCAACTTTTCAGGCTGTACATAAACAGAACACAACCACCATTGAACTCTCAGAGGTACTAACAGCCCTACCTTTAAAATGGCTAACTGAAAAACTTGTCTGGGTTGGACAATAGCATATAACACAAGAGAAACTACAAGCCTCAGAACAGCTGGTTCAGGAGCAGTTAAATGCTCAATATATTGAAGAATCTACCAGCCCTTGGAATTCTCCTGATTTTTTATTAAAAAGAAATCTGATAAATGAAGAATGCTGACAGAACTGAGAGTCATTAATAAAGTAATTCAGCCTATGGGCTTCCTACAGAATGGGATGCCCCTACCCTCTCTGTTACCTAAAGAATGGCCTATTATAGTTTTGACTTAACAGACTACTTTTTTTTTTTTTACAATACCTCTACAAGAAAAGGATAGAGACTTATTGGTACCAATATACTCAACAGATAATGTCTCACTGCCTAACATCTGTATCTCTTTAACTCTAGAAAAGTTGCAGTCCTGATTCAATTATAAATCAAGCTGACTTTGAAGTTGGAATGTGGCTTTTTCCTTCTCTAAACCCAAGCATGTTGCTAAAAGAAAAAAATATGAGATACTATCTCATATCAGAAGAGTCAACTGGTATGGGACAAAAGAAAACCAATAATATAGGGACCATCATTGTTAAGACTCTATTTCTCTCCATGTTTATTCTTGAGTTCTCAGAATCCTTCCTTACATGTCATGTCATCTTAAGATTCAAACTTTCCATTTTGAAATTAATGATGTTCAAGTTTTCCACAGTGAAAAATAAATCTTTCCAATAGCAATCTCTGACGTCTCCAGAAGGAAGATGGGGCCCCATAACAATGACACTACCTGGTCCATAATGATGCCATTGAACCAAAAAGAACTACTCAATGATCAGTTTTGGACTTCAAACTTTTCAGGATAGTTCCAAGATGAGATGGTCTATCATATTACACTTCTATCCAGAACCTCAGATAACCATACAAATTACTCTGAGACTGGCTATAAACATCACAACTAGTTCTGTTGAAACTTAAGCATTTGGCTTTCTTACAGGATCCCACAGAGATACTGTCACTCCCTAAACAGCAGGGAGCAATTTTTAAAAAATGATGCCCCCTCTCCCAAAATTCTCGTTGGGTGGTGGTGGGGGAAACAAAAAAACTTAGACTCAGGATTCTTTTTTGGAAAAGAAAAAAAGGGAATGGATAGGTATAGTATATTAAGGTAGATTATTATATATACTAGTAAACTAATTTAGCAAACTATCAGCCTTTGATAATTTGCACTAATATGGATTCTTGCATATTGATACAAATGCAAATTATTTTTCTACTCTTATATTTAAGATAATTTGTCCATTGATATAAATTCAAAACTATAATTTTTATGTTGTACACATATTCCTACTCCTATTTGAAATAGTTTATATATTGATATGAATGTAAAATTATATTTGCCATACTGTATGTATGTTCTACCTCTGCTTAGGATACATATCCTTTATATGTATCAATATTGTTATCATATTGCACTATATATTTCTACCTAATTTTAAGATATTTAGTATATTGTCTCAATTTTGAGGTCATTGTCCTTATACTGTGCATCAGTTTACAGATTGCTTACTCTGTTAATATAAATCCTTAGTCCTTAGGTTATTTAGGTAGGTAAGACTTAGAGATTAATAGTCACCCATGAGTGTCATATCTTTGTTAGTTAGGTTTTCCAGATTTACAGCAACTTATGTCAGATGGATAGGTAATCTTCAAATACTTCACAGAACTAGAAAACATGTCGTTTAAATGTTTTGATAACTTAGAATTCTGTTGACATGATACACGACTGCTCCTGGCAGCACCAATCTACTCCTGAGAGAATGTTAGGATTCTAAGACACTCTGTATCAAAGTTTGTCTTCTTGGCCCAAAATGGCCTTCTGGGCAAAGAACTGCCCTTGCCTTAACTGCTGACAGTATGCACACTGTCCTTTCCAGATGAGCAGGACACAAGGAAAAGCGACTGCTGAATCTTGCCAAGACAGGGTAAGACGATCTTTCAAAATTCTTGCTTCTAAAAATGGTCTGTCAGTTTTTCTAGGCCTGTAGCCAAAATGGATGCCCCAAGGGTGCTGAGAATCTTTAGGTGACTATCCAGGTTATCATCTGTCTCTGTCTATTCTCACAATTTTTTTGGAAATTGCTTGTTTATACTTCCTGTTTTCTCAGGTAATATTTTTTCCTTCTCAAGTCTTTGATGGAGTTGAAGACTAGATAGTTACAGTTTTAATCCTCTCTTATCTTAGCTAAGAACATATTAGATACTCAAGTTAGAATCCTCAGGATGGGATGGCTACTGGAATAATCTTGGTAATTTGCCATTTACCTATGATCTGGACATATCTGAACATTTAGCATGTGTTTCTTGTTTGATGTTGTTCTTGTTGGTTATATTTCTATTTTTGTTTGTTATTACCCTTTGTTTTTTCTGGAAAATTATAGCACGAATCTTAACAGGTCTTATTAATAAAATCAAACCTGAGGCCAGTTATTGGGGTGAATGCTGGAAGATCAGAGAAGCAGAACAAGCCACAGCCACCTCACCTCACCAGTTCCTCAGCTGATCCTGTTTCCTCAGACTGGAAGCTTCTGTGTCCTCATCCAGAATGAATCTCAGCTGAACTGCTGCTCAAAACCTAAAAGCTTAACCAGCCAAGTGCTTCTAGTCTCTGGACTTCACGCCTTACATACCTTTCTGCTTTCTGTCATCACTCCCTGGGATTAAAGGCTCGCTTTCTGGTACTAAAGGTGTGTGTCACCATGCCTGACTGTTTCCAATGTGGCCTTGAACTCACAGAGATCCAGAGGGATTTCTGCCTCTGGAATGCTAGGATTAAAGGTGTGAGTGCCATCATTTTCTAGCCTTTGTATCTAGTGGCTGTTCTGTCTCTGACCCCAGATAAGTTTATTAGGGTGCACAATATTTTGGGGAACACAATACCACCACAGACAATACTTGATACTCATTCTTATTGCATATAGTTTGCATTATGTTTAGAACCTTCTTATTTAGACAAAAAGGGGAAATGTAGTGGTATTTGCTCTGCCCATGACCTTGGGCTATACAGCCTGAAGGAGGCAGTGTTTCTTGCTATCCTATGTGACCTCTTAAAAGGAAAGGGAGAGGGGTTATGAGGTCCCTTCTTCCTGGTTCTTGCTTCCTGATGTGAGCAAACTGCCAGGTAGATTCACTCCCATCATATCAGAGGACAACTTCAGCTGTCTACTCAGTTCTATGTTCATGAGTGTATTTCTTCAATTTCCTAATAAATTCCCTAATATTCCTTTAGCAGACTCCCGTGGATTTCTCGCTTTAAGAGACCATAAAGATCTAACTTTGGAGGTAGGCATGACTGTTAGATTAAAATATGATAAAACACATTTCCTCTGCCCCCTATTCCATTATTTATGGGAAGTTATATTATGTGAGTAGGTGGCAATTAATGGCTTTGAGAGTCTAACATTACATTTCTGATATAAGTGTAGTAATTCCTAGGATGGCATGTAGCTACATTCTGACAGCCATGTTTTGAATTGTACCACCTGAAAAGTGGAAGTTAAAGTATAACTCCAAACTTTTCATGGGCTTATGAAGAACATTAACTGAATTCAGTTGTATCTCAAAGGTTGTAGCATGCTGTGGCATGCCATCCAGTTACTCCCTCAGCAAGCTAGTTGCTGGTTGCACTGTGAGCAGATGGCATAACTGTTGTCTCTTTTAGTGCCTTCTTCCCAAAACTATTCAATGACTGAACACAGGCATCAAAGCCCAGGGCCCTTGTCCCAACTGGCAGCAGCTTTGGTCCTGCCTTTGGAAGTTCCTGCGTGGTTACCTGAACCTGCTGTGGCAGTACTACCATAGTTTTTCCTCTCCTGGTCCCTCTCTTTCCCCCATGGGCATTTCAAGTGCTGATCCTGTTCTCTAAGTTCTCTCTGGTGACTTTCCCCATTTAGTCTCTGACTGGGTCTGCTTCCTGGGAAACCAGGCTTGGAACATTGCACAGCAGCATTTCTCAAGAGCTTCAGCCACTGTCCTGCAGTTCCTCCAGAGATGCTTCTGAACCTCTATCATCAGTCCTGTAAGACCACGAGGAGCCCTCATGCATGCAGATTTCTTCCCATCTCTCCACTCCTCCTTCCAAGCCAGATCTTTTAGGTGCTCCCATTTGGTTTCTTTGCTTATGACTATGTATTTCCATCTTCCATCTTCCTCTTCCTGTGCTTCAGAGTCCAGAAGAAGTTTCTTTGGTTGGCTAGAAGGATGAGGAAGACTTTAGAGGATGAATTCAAAGTGTTCCAACCACACTGAATTATAGTGACAATTGTTCCCCCGTCACACACACAGGAGCCAGATGTGAGAAAGGTCTGAATGAAGAAGCTAGTGGCATTTACAATTTCCATTAATTTGGATATGCCAGGGGAAAAAGAGGAGTCTCATTATAAAATATAAATTCACAGATCTTAACCTTTGCTTCTAAATACAGTGGAGTTCTAGCCTAATTGTGCAGTGAATTTTATAAGAGAGTGATGAGAAATGTAATGCTGACAAGTGACAAGACCCCTCAGTAGACAAAAGCACTTGCCATTCGAGTGTGAAGAACGGAGTCCACTGCTCAGTACCCACTCAAAAGCCAGGCAGGCAGAGCAGCTGCCTTTAATCCCAGGGCTGGAGAGGCAGATGCAGGAGCCCCCCAGCAAGCTGCTTAGCCAGAGTAGTCATATTGGTGAGTTCTGGGTTCACTTGAGAGACCTTGTCTCAGGGGATAAGGTAGAGAGCAATTGAAAAAGATGGAAGACATCAACCTTAGGCCTCCAGATTCACATGCACGTACATATGCATATGCACCCTCACACACATATATGTGAGAAAAATTACATACATGTATGTATGCATATATATGTGTGTGCATATATATACACACATATATAAACAGTTACTATAAAGTAGTACACAAATAGAGGGAAAATTGCAAAGGTGTGTGGCTATAACTAAGTCATATGAGGGTTGTAAGGATCAAGTCAGATGGTTATGCAAGTCATAAACACAATGTACAAGTGACAGACATTTGTAATTCTCTTCGAAACATTGCTTCATTTATTAAAGTTCAGCCCCTGCTTTGAGGAGATGGTAGTTTTCTTAAAAGATCTGCAGAGCCAGATATAACCTGACTCCAGAGAAATGGAATTCTTGAGGAGTCACTGCGGTTTGTTTTGGAAAATCATAATTATCCTAAAAGCAGAGCAGAGGCCACTCAGTAGGGACTCTGGCTCATCAAGTTCCTCCTTTGACCTGAGATGTGCTGTCGCCCCCCGAAGGAGGCAGAGGCAAAGCCCAGCCTGGTGCGCTGTGCTCAACCACCTGAGAAGAGCTGACCCTCCTGGCAGAGCAACCACTGCCTGATGCAGGCCTTTGACCCAGGACCCAGGCAGATCGCAGTGCAGTGAGTCATAGCCAGATTTGCATGTTTTAAAATGGGGCAGGATGGAGAAAGGAAGGAAGGACTAAGGGAAACAGATATAATTCAACTCTGCTCTTACTCTCATGGAAGATAATTACAACCAAACAAGAAAATTAAATGTCAAAGTGCCAGACTATATTATAATTAAACAAGCACAAAGCAGGGTTCAGGGACATTAAGGCTACCATCTAAATGATTCAAACAAAGCTTGTTAACAAGGAAGGCAGGCACCTTGTCATTACTCTAAAACTTGGCACTGCCCCATCCCTTGGGAGACAGCAGGCAGCAATGGCACATGTGGATTCCTACAGAGTAGAAAAAAAAAATTTTTTATTTCAGTGGTAAGACAATAGGTTCATAGCAGAGGGTGTGAAGTCCATTAAAATACCTGATAATCCAGCAGGTGCTTTCTCTGTGCATTTATCTGTATCTATAAAATGAGGATTGGAAACAGCTGTGGACAGACGTGCTTCTCAGCACCCCATCCATAGTCAGCTCTCTGTATGTGCTGGTTGCAAATGGCTGAAACAACTAATACTGTGCATAAGAACCAGATGTGTTCCTGAGGCCCAGGGTCTGGGTCCTCGCAGCCACTACGGTGTTGTTCAGCATTCTCCTCATAAGCTCTGACACTTCCAACATTTGGCTCTGAGCATCTTTGCAAGACTTTTGGCTAGGCGAAGAAAGGAGACATTTGGCTTTTCTCTAAAGCTATTGGGTGCTTCTAGCATTAAAACAGTAAACAGCACATCAAATGTTTCCCCGAAGGAATGACAAAGGAGTTTTGGTGAACTTGTCCTCCTGCTTGCCTGTTCTTAACAAGCTGTTACCCCAATCTTCAGCCCCTACAGCCTTTGAAAACAGATTCTAAATAACATTTGAAAGGGATTAAATCATCAGCAGTGGGGAGAGTGATGGCCACATTCATATTTCTTCAGTCAAGAAGGGAGTGTTATAAAAATAACTTTGCAGATTGCTGGGTAATTTCATGTCTATTCCTCCATGATATTTGCATAACAATGCGAAGAGTTCAAGGCAGTGGTTCTTAAGTTCTGCAGCATGCATTTCCAGAGCTGTGATATTAAGATAGACTAGTGTTACAGCACAAAGAGAAAAGTTGTTTGATTTTCAACTTTTCAGCATTTTTTTTTTTACTTTATCAAAGTACAGGTGTCTCCTTAATATCTCCACATCTCTTGGTGAGCCTTTGAGGAGAAAAGACAGTAGGAGGGAGAGAGGAGGAAAGAATAATGCAAGAAGAGAGGAAATGGGGAATAATCATTGTCAAAGTATTATGTGGTGTTTGGAAAGAATTTAAAAACACCATTTTCTTCACTGTGTTTTTAGGGTGATAGATAAAAGAGAATACCAAGTAATGCTGAGTAAAGAACAGTACAGGAGATACCAGATAACAGAAAACCAAGGTGATTTCAGATCATTGAAGTTTATATTCACAATTATTGTTTAGATTTAGAACTGTGGCACAGTTGATGTCATGGGGTGCTTTCAAATCAAATTCTCATCCTATTTCTCCTTAAGACTGACTGCCTCCTATGGAGCTAGCAAGACAGGTCAGTCAGTGAAGGTCTTACTGCCAGTGCTGCTGACCTGAGTTCAGTCCCTCAGACCCACAAAGTAGAAGGAGAGAATAACTCCTGTAAGTTGTTTTCTGAACTCCATATGCACATCATTGCATGTGTTAACACACACACACACACACACACACACACACACACACACACACACACAAATGTAATAACAATAAAAAGAACTGCTCCTACTCTTTGAATAACTTGAGAGGTAGGGTTGAGTGTGGGAGATCTGAAATGGAATCCTGCTGCAGAAACTCTAGCCATACTTCCTATTTTAAAATTTAAAGAAGTGGATGAGGGGTGTGGTGGAACAAAAGGTTTAACTCAGGGTCATGATGCTGTTTCCACAAGAAAATCAATACAAAGCACTCAACACAGACCCACATACAGAGTAGGAACTCCGCAAATATACTCACAAAAATATTCAAGGAAAATCTTAAATAAAATAAGCTTAACTATTGTTAATATTTTGTTATAATGCTTACAGTTTTAACCAGCAGATCTAGTCTTGGTAATGATGTACTGTAGATTGCCTTTCTGAGAAAAGCCTAGCCATGGTAGAGGTTTGCTCATGAGACTAACTGGTTTAAACACAAGAACCTGAAGTTGCAGACAGTGGCCAAGCTATGAAGCTTTGTGGAAGGGGGAGAGGAGAAGCTGATCTTACTAGATCTCATTAAATTATGTTCTGCTTGGGCAGTTATATTAGCATATGTGGTGTATATATGCACATAGATAGCGATATTTGTTTATTGATATACTAATTGATTTATGTCAAATGCATTTTGATTCATTTTAATTTTTAATGTATAACTTGACTTAAACTATAGTTTTATATTCTGTTTGATAGTATAATTCTCAAGATAAAAATAATCATCTTCCTCAGAATTTATCACAGTACTTTATGATTTATGTGATGAGTAGAGAAAATAAAGATAAATACCATTAGATGTTTTAGAAAACACAAAAAATTCTGTCATGAACTCTCCTCCTCTATTCATTTGTTTTAGCTTACTTCATATTTTCCTAATTTGGAATGATTAGTAATCAAAATATCTCATTTCAGGTTCAGTAAAATATATGCATTTCAAAAAAAAGATGCTGTATTTAGAAGTAAAAGAAAATGACATTTGTGGACGGTATTATTATTTGGATGAGAAGTGATATTTTATGGAGAGCTGCTCATTTGGGGTATCATTCTCCACCCACACAACTTCTAAACTTGTTCTTTATCATAGTACTCTCCTCAGGTGTTGATATAGAGCAACAAGGAGAGACCCAAGCCTTGTCTTCGATGTGCTACAATAAAGTCTTCTAGGATGCTAAGCAGTCACACAACCTTTTCAGTGACAGGAAAAAGCAGAGGTAGAAAGGAGCAATGGCACATGGGTTAGGGCACAAGATTTCAGATCCAGGATTGACTTCAAAATGTAGGTATACAAACAGCAGGGGTGACAAAAATATTGACGAAAACATTCCTTTCTGCTGAGTGTCCTCACATAGTTAGGCATTTGGATCAGAGTTTCCAAAACGCCAAAAAGTCATGCAGTGTCTTTAACAACTCTTGATTTATCTTGATATGCTATTTGTGGTTTGGTATTAATACATTTAATTTTCAAAGATTATTCTCTATTACCATCATATTTATACACTGGTTAATTACATAAGTGAAAGTCACCTATACAAAACAAATATTTTACTAAAGTTTAGTAAAATACTATGGACAATTATTACTTTTGACTTATTGGAGTATAATTAATAATAAATAAAATGTGTATTTGAAATGGTATAGTTTGAAGAGCTACAGGAAGTAGATATTGTCTATTTATCATGACCAAATTAGTCAACACATCCATAGTCCTGGGTACTGTTGTGGGCTGTGAGGAATGTTATGATCCAATTTCTCAGAAAATTTCAAGTAAACAATACAGCAATCTTTTATGGACACTATTGATAGCTTTCCCAAACTTTGGCAGAGGAAGTCGGTCTGAAGACAAGATGTACTTCTTGCCATCATTAGGAGAGAAGGGCTCTTTCTTACTCCTTTTATTTGCTGTAAACACTAATAGGCACAGACAATGGAAGTTCATCGTAAGTCTGATTTCTCTAAACAAAGGGCCTGGAAAAGGCTACCCAGTGAGAAAGAAATCTTTAGAAAAATGTCTAGTCTGGGTCTTAAATAGCTAGACCTTGGGAAGGGGGCAGTAGCAGAGAGCTTACGTCGGGTCCATACACGCGAGGCAGAGGTAGAGTGCTGTGCTAACTGGAAATGGAATGGACTTTTGAAACCTCAAAGCCTGCCCTCAGTGACACACCTCCTCCTACAAGGCCACACCTCCTAACCTTCCCAAACAGCTCTACCAACTGGGGACTAAGCATTCAAACATATGAGCCTATAGGGACCGTTCTCACTGAAGACATCACAAACAAGGATACAAAAGTACTTAACAAAATAGTAAGGTAGATTTCAGCATTATGTATTATGACTGTGACCAAGAATTATCCAAGGAAACAGTCCTTGTTCAGCATTTCAGAGGTACTTGATGTAATCTACTACAAAGCTACCGAGTATTATTGCATGTTCATATAAGTTCATGCATTAAAACATGTGATACTATGTTTCCAAATGGCTTTTTCATACGCCTTTCATTTTGGTTACCCCTCTTCTACTACCTCATTGTCTCCTTCTCCCCCAACTTCCCACTCTGTTCAAAGCTTTCTGTTCTCAGTGATTTCCCTTCTCCCCTTTTATTTTACCTACTGTGCCCCTCCTTGAAAGCATCTCTGTCAGTGGCTTCCACAGATACTCCCAGTTAAACATACAGAATATAAGATTTAGAGTTAGGATCCACAGATGACAAAGGAGGGTCACGTGTGGTGTTTGTCTTTCTGGGTGTGAGTTACCTTATTAAACACAACTTTTCCCATTTATATCCTTTTGCATGCAAATTTCATTTTTTCTTCACAGTTAAATGAGAAAGGAAGAGTCACTGTCTTGAGTTATATACCCAGTGATGACATCACCAGGCTCTAATGGTAGTTCTGAACCCATGGTGGTACAAAGGACCCTGATTTAATTCAATGAGTCACAAATGGGGAGGGGTTTGTAAGGAGAAGGGATATTGGTGCTGGGAAGTAGATAAGGGGGGAGAATAATTGTGAAATCATATGAAGGGCATGAAACACCGATGAGCCAGCTCTCTGAACCCAAGAATAGCTTTACAGAAAAGAACTTGAGAAGCTAGCTGGATGGCTCACCCGTTAAAAAGCACTTGCTGTAAGATCATAAGGACAGGAGTCCAGATCCCAGCACCCACACTTTTGAGTCACACACACACACACACAACACACACACACACACACATCTCCACCTGAATGCCTCAGTCAGAGACATTTTATGACCAGTTTCTCAGCCCATGGTTCCCCCATCTCCCAAGACTTAAACAAATGTAGTTTACAAGTCTGGGTTTAAAAGGCAACTGGCTCCTCTGTTGGAAGTCACTTTAAAGTACAGAAAAAGAGCTCTTATTTTATGAGTCTAATTATCAGGTTTAAGTGAAACTGACAGTCTGGAAAGGTACAATAAAATGGCTTCAGGACAATAGCGGGCTTCAGTAAAGCCATGCCAACCTATCGTCTTAAATGAAACCGAGTACTTTCAGCTAAAGTCTTTATTTCAGTGTACTATATAATAAAAGGGGATTTTTTGGGAAAGAATCCACCAGCAAAGATGAAGCAAATGAAGTGAGACACATTTTAGTTGCTAAACAGAACCCACTTCACAAAGACATGGTGCTCTAGAAATCTGAATCTGTGTTATTAAACAAAAACATTAATTATGTGGTTTTCATCAGCACAGAACAATGTAGAGTCATTATACAGAATGTTCCATGTGTCATGATTTTCCCTTTACTGCCAAATTGAGTCTGCACTAAAACAGCTACAATGAAAATTAGAGCACTGGAGTCCTGGGCTGCAAGAATAAATGGGTGCAGGTTTGGTTTGTTTGTTTGTTTTGTTTTTTAAGCATCATGACATTAAAACTGAAACATTTCAGCTTGACTAAGAATATTGGTTTAGAAATCAAACAATAAAAAATTTAAGCTATGATTTTTAAAGCTGATCTGTGGCTCCATAAAGCATTTATATAAGAGCATGAACTCCGACGTTTTGCAATGGGAGAAGATGCAACATGGTGGAATGTTTCCAATAGGGAAACAAAAACATGCGCCTCCTTCATAAGCGGGTGTAGTATCTGTTCAGTGCACTTGTGTTATAACCAGATGAATGCTTGCAATTTGCCTGGTGGAATGTTTCATAATGTGACTTCAAGTGCCCCTGAAGGGTCCAGGAATATAGAAATATAAAATTATAAGCTTAAGAGATGAAAACTGACAGTCATCAGCTCTAAAGGTTAACTGCTAACAATGGCTCTGCTTTACAGCCAGCTCCTCTGTCAGCAGCCAGGGGTTAACTTTTAACCCTCTTGCCCCTTGTAGCCAACAACTGCCTGGACCAGGGTTAACTTTTAATAGTTGTTCCTACGTGACTCCTAGCATGCACCTGGTACCTGATACTATAAAGGTGTCCAGTACCTGCCTCCATTGCCACAGCACCAGAATTCCACCATTGGCTATGGTCTCAGCTAGCTGATAAGCTTTTGTACCCCACTGATTTTTTTTTCATTTTTTATTTTTTTGAAATAAAATTTGCTTCCAGTTTAATAGATTTTGGTGATCTGTCCCCTATTATTGCTTATGAGACCCTGGACACAAACATTGGTGCCAAAACCCAGAATCTCTCGCTATACTGGTTCTGGTGGGGTGGTGGGGACAGACCTCAAGGCTCTGGCAAACTTATTCTACTGGTTTTGGCCAATCAGTAAGTTTCTGGTTCTGGTATTTGATGTCCGGACAGACTGGAGCTCAATAAGAGTAGGTGGATGCACCGGTGACCTCTGAACTGGAGGCAGTGGAGGACGCTCCAAACCCTCTTCTGGCCATTGGGTTGCTTATCTGCAGCCCTTCGGGACTGGTTTGGAACTGGTTGTAATCCTGAGGTCCCTGCGCCCAGCGTTCTTCCTTCTGAATGTTTCATCTATTCTGTTTGTTATGTTGCCTGTTGTCAGTCTCTTTGTGATGATTGTGAGTAAATGTTTACCCTGGGCCAAGGTCCTCTAGCCTCAGGCCTTCTTCAGGTCTGTTTTCTCATTTCCAGGATGTCAGGAACATAAAGGGAGTTTTTGCCCCCCTTCCCTGCCCTTTGCTGCCTCAGGAGTCCAGGCTTCCCAAAGCAGTTGAGCTCGCTCCAGTCTTCAGAGCAGCCTGCAGCCTGGAAGAGGATCGCCCCTCCCCCTGCTGGTACAACAGTCCCTGAATACCAAGGAGGACCCCAGCAGGGGAGGGCAAAGGAGACTATGAAGCCAGGCACTACAGTTGGCCACTGCCAGCCGCTTCTCCTGGATGGTAATTTTTTAGATCCCAACAGAAATGGCACGTGCTCCATAGCAGCACAGGAAACACCAGGGTCAAAGGGCGAGGGAGCAGGAAAGCCAGAACGGCCTGCCGCCCCTCCCCCGCCTAAAAATTCAGCTGAGGAAGTAAAAACAGTTTTGTCTGGTTTGAATGCATGAAGGTGGCCACTAAATGCTTATTTCTAAATGTATAAATCAACTATGTTCAATATATACTGGCTGCAGTCCTTATTTACTGCGCAAACTTAAAATTTACCTCTAGATGTCCTTCTGGTCATTGGGTCTAATATAATAAAGGTTAATAATAATAATAACAATAATAATAATAATATTTTAAATTTATACTATATGTTCATATCTCAGAACTTATAAATTGTTTATGAGATGTGTTTTAAATCTATATAATTTATAACAAACTTGGCTTTAAGCTTAAGACAAAGGGCTTATAATTAAAGTTCCATATATGGGTATATGTTTAAGATATAACTTATACATGCTTATAATTTAGATCCAGCTATTAAAAAATCTTCTGTTTGTTTCAGATGTTTCATGTTGGGACAATTGTTAATACAGATTTTAGAATTATTCCTGTTATGGTATATGCATGTATTTTTTTCTTGTTTAAAATATTTTAACCATACAATATATATATTCTAGACTACTGAGTGAAACCACAAGAAAGATTTTGGTAAAAATTTCTCTGCTGTCTGGAAAGCAAGATAAAAGGCAAGCGGGGATATAAATTATGTTAATTATGTTGGTTATGGTTTCTCATACTTGTAAATACTGAATTTGAAATTTGACTATATTAGGTTAATTCTGGTTGATTTTCTTCATTTTAAAAATAACTAATGATTCTTCACTACAAAATGTTTATGTTAAACATAGAGATATATACATAAGGACACTTATATGACTTGGATTTAACCCTATACATATGAGTATAACTTGGATCCAACTGTGTGTGTATGTACATGTAATTATTGTTTAGAAGAACATGTTTTAAACATCAACCATGTGGCTTTTGGTAGCCATGTTTTACTAAGGTTATAAAAATCTATTAAGATTAGCAAAAGCTAATTTAGTGATTTACACATAAGTACTTATGTCGTTGCCAAATGTTCAACAGCAAGCTTCTAGAGAATTTAAATAGATGGCTACATATGTTTAATAAATAAGATATTTGATAAATATTAAAACTGCACCTTTATACACAAGAATATACATTGCTCTGACAGTTAAATTTTATAATTTAAGAATCACCCAGATGATAAGATGATAATGGTTTTAAAAACATAGAGCATCCTAAGAAACAGCTAATGATTACAATATATCACAGGGCTAGAGTTCCAGAGAGCGTCCAGTTGCAATGATGGATCTTAACAGTTTTAGAAATGCTACAGCTAGATGATAGTCACCAGAAACATCAGCCACAATGAAATGAAGCAGGCTGAAATTTAGAAGGCAGGCTATGTATATACTGCCAAGAATAGGGCCAAGGAGGGCCAGAGCGGTGGTGGCGCACGCCTTTAATCCCAGCACTTGGGAGGCAGAGGCAGGAGAATCTCTGTGAGTTCAAGGCCAGGCTGGGCTATAGAGTGAGTTCCAGGAAAGGTGCAAAGCTACACAGAGAAACCCTGTCTCGAAAAACAACAACAACAAAAAACCACAAACAAACAAACAAAAAAAGAATAGGGCCAAGGAAATGATCCAAGCCTCTAAGTTAAAAACCCAAAGGATTGTGAATGAATCCCAGATATTGGACTTTGGGATTGTTTGCACTCTGGAGCTTGGTTTTACTTTATACAGATTGTGGTGATGCCATGTTTTCTCCCTCTTAAAGTAAAAGAAGATACTTTATTGTTGATATTGCAAAAAGACATTTGAGAGATCTTAACCTTTTTAAGAACAGTTTTTAAAATATTTAAATTGTTAAGGCTATGGGACATTTTAAGTTTATAAAATGCTCTGTATTGTTAATATTTGGACTTAAAATAAAAGGCTAAAAATTAGAGCCACAGCCTCAGAATTCCAACATTGACTGTGGTCTCAGGTGGCTGATAAGCTTTTGTGCCCCGTGGTATTTTATTTTTTTAATTTTTAATTTTTTTATTTTTCTGGAATAAAGTTTGCTTCTGGTTTAATAGACTTTGGTGGTCTTTCCTCCATTATTTCAAGGCCCCCAGACCCAACACCCCAAGATCATCACACAAAGAGACATTAAATTATATGGGACTTAATTATATATATATATATATATATATATATATATATATATATATATATGAAATGGTATTCACTTTCAAATTCTCTCTCTTTGAAAAATTTTATCCATTTTTATTTTGTGTTTGAGTGTTCTCTCTGCATGTGTTTAAGTGCACCACATACATGCAGTGCTCAAGAAAGCTGGAAAGGAAGAGGGATTTCCTGTAACTGGAGGTACCAATGGTTGTGAACCTCCACGTAGGTGCTATGAACCAAACCCTGGCCCTCTGTAGTAGTAGTCAGTGCTCTGAACCTCTGAACTACCTCTCCAGGCCCTTCTATCTCTCTCTTTAGATTAATTTACTTATTTATTTGTATGTGTGCAAAATTGTATGAGCCTATGTGCACACACACACAAACATACATTCCCTTTCTCCTTTCCTGATTTCACTTCTATTTTAGGTCATATGTAGTAATCTAAAGAATTGGAGCTTACATCTGCACATAAGACAGAGCATGTGGCATCTGTCTCCTTTCCAGTTCTAGTTGCTGATGGGAAGTCCAGATTTTTAAAACAATATAGTCTGTTGCTATTTATTGCTTCTCAAAACTTGTAGGTAAGGTCCTATTGCTGATGACACCACACACTTTGAACATAGGACTTATAGGAGTCGAGCTGGACTAGCTCTCATAGGATCAGATGTACTGCAAGATGTCACAAGAGAAAAGCAATCCATAGTTATTCCCAACTGTAATTATGAACCACAATGACCAGACTGACTACTGCCAATGATGCAATAGTGTCACTTAAAATCTTGGGAGTAACTAATGGCATTATAATCGGACTTAAGGACCACTCAATAGGAGGGAATTTATACCTGGTATTGTAAATCTAGCTAGCTACTCATGGGTGGTGTTATGTAGCAGTTTCCTGAGTCTGAAACTTCCCATCTTATAGGAAAGATACAGAATATTAAAGAGAGGTGAAGCATTCCATCCTGTAGGGAACCTCCTTAGATTTCTGGAATAAACAACAGAATAGCTTCAGGAAATCCCTGAAACTGGCCAGATTCACTCAGCGCCTCCCTCCTAGGGTATATATAAGTAAGAAGGACTGGTGAGAGATGCTCTCAGACAAGCAAAGCTGCTAGAAGAAGCAGAGACCAGCTTATGTGCCTGGAAGAGGCTCAAACCAGCTGAACCACCCAGAAAAGGCACTCTCCAACTTGTTGAGCTGCCTGCATGTTGTGCAGAATAGTCCACATTTTCAGCCTCTGTGTGAGCTGTCACTTTTGTCCAGCTTTCTTGATTCTGCTGGTTTTGAGTTAATTCTGTTACTATAAGTAACCACTCACCCATATTCCATATAAGTAACCCAATAAAACTCGTGAGTTCACCATTTGCAATTCAGTGATTATCCTTACTTTGGTCTGTCATCAGTTCCCTACCACACCTTCCCAGAAATAGTGTAACTGTTAGAGAGGTCATAGACTGTAGAAGAGAACAGACAGCTACCATGTTCCAAAACCTGTGTAGTTTCTAACTACATTCGAAATAGTTACCCTTATTCCAACAGCTACATGTAGCTCTCATACCTTGTACAATTTTGGTTTCTATTGCTGTAATTAAAACTATGACCAAAAGCAACACATCTCAATCGTAGCCCATCATTGAGGAAAGCCAAGGCAGGGACTCACATGTGACAGGATCCTGGAAGTAGGACCCAAGCAGAAGCTATGGAGGATACTGGTTTCAGAACTGCTCTCTGTAGCTTGGTCGCCCTACTTTCTTAGAAAACCCAGGACCACCTGCTCATGGGTGGGACCACTCACAGTATGCTGGGCTCTCCCACACAAGCTTTCCTACAGGCCAATTGAGGTTCCCTCTTCCCAGATGACCCTAGATTGTGTCAAATTGACAATAAAAAAATCTAACCAGCATTCCCCTCATCTAAGAGGCTTCTTTTTGCAGCAGATAAAGACTATTACAGAGATCCATAACTGGACAAAATGCAGAGAATGAATGACCATAGGGTGCCAGCTACCCCATGTAGTTGTACCATGTACATGGTATAGATGTACCATGGGGTACATCTACAACACAACCCCTATACCCAAGGCTCGGGGAATATCACAGAAAGGGGGACAGACGGATTGTAAGATCCAGAGCACTAGGATGTCTGTTACAAGATAGTATCTTTGACAGGAGCTGTACCCAGGAAATCTCAACAATATTGTTCCCTAAACAACACCTGCACAATGACGACACCAGTTGACAGACCTGCATGATGAAAGAATTTCCACAAAGCCCCTCCCTGAGATAAAGAGCTACAGGCAATCAATAGCTGCTGAGAGAGAAAGAGAAAATCAATTTTCTTCATGGATGAGCCCCGGATGGTTATCCATCTCATGTGGTCAGCCCAATACTCATATGCATATAGGCAACTCAGCAGGTTGTGTGTGTGTGTGTGTGTGCATGTATTTAAAACAATAACTATAGAAGAGGCTTAAATTTGAGAGTGAGGGTTGCATGGGAAGAGTTGGAGGGGAAGAGGGAGATGTAAAAATTACATAAATATGATACTCTTGGATGAAATTCCCCCAAAACATTATTTTAGTTAAAGGTCTTATTTTAATCTTTTTATTGAAAGCTTAAAAATGAACATCTCTCCACAACTTATCCATAGTTAAGTTAGCTGACTTGGTAAAATGGGTATTGAAAAGTTGTAAAAAAGGGAAAATAGCTTAAGGTATGGCTTTGTGGAAAACACCACAATAAGAAGGCAGTACTGTTGACTATTTAAGCATATACTGTATACAAGTTACTTTATGTTCAGAGATAATCTTGGATAAAATACTCCTTTTAGAGCCTACACTGCAGCAATTGATGTGCATTATCGAATGAAGCAAGGAACATTTTCAAACAGTAGCCATAGACTGACAAAGGGGGTGGGACAGAAAGTGATGCTTGTGGGCATTTTAGCTACTGCAGCTGGGAAGAGGAATCTGGTCAGGTGGAATCTGAGCAGGGCTGAAGGATGAGCTAGGGACCAGCAGGGCTGAAGCTCAGGATTGCAAAGACATTGGTGAGGTGTTTTGTTTCTTCTAAAAGCAGTAAGAAAACAAACGTGGTCAGGGGAGAGTGTCTGGTGCAAGAGAGGTCCAATGATGTAGGAAGATGGACAAGTAGGCATATCATGTTGGAGGACTGTGTGGACAATAATAATAGCTGCATTTTATCCGAATTGTAAGAGGAAGTCTTTCCAGGGTTGGCCAAGGAAATGGTGTGATCTCACTAAGATGGTAAAAAGAATACTTACAGTTGTGTAGAGAGCAGGCTTGAGAGTGGTGGGATGACAAGGTACAAGTGAGAGGAATGTTGTGAGAACTCTCTTGAGAGACATGGTGATGCCTAGCCTGGGGTCCAGGAGGGAAAGAAAAAAATGGACTTGAGCTGCTTTCAAACGTGGGTGATGGCCCTTGCTGATGCATTAGGACTGGAAAGGAGTGAGAAGGAGAAGTTAGGTAGACTCCTGGGTTGGGGGCTTCATGAGTCGTCTATCATGGGGCTGACGAGCAGCAGGAAAGAAGCAAAGCTGAAGGCAGAAAGCATGAGGTCTTCACGAGGTACTGGTTTCCAGGTGATTTACAACACTTGGAAACCTGATAGGTAGATACACAATAGAAAAGATCAAGCCAAGGCTACTGAGAAGAATTCTGGATATGTTGGCATCTAAACAGCATAGTTTAAAATATGATTGAATAAAATTACTATATGAGCTTCTCTTCTCATTGTGGGAACAAAGTATCTTATTGAAAAGAACAAACTTAAGGAGGGGAAGTTTATTTTGGCTCAGAATTTGAAGGTTCAGTTCATCATGGTGTGGAAGGAATGGGGAAAGGAGCAAGGGGCAGCTGGTCACATTAAATTCATAACCAGGAAGCAGAGAAATATGAATATTGGTACTCAGCTGGTGTCCTGACTAGTGTTATTTCAACTTGACATAAGCTAGAGTCATCTGAAGGAGGAACCTCAATTAAGAAAATGCCTTCATAAGATCCAGCTATAAGACATGTTCTTAATTAGTGATTGACATGGGGAAGGTCCAGCCTATTGTGGGTGGTGCTATGCCTGGGTTTGTGGTCCAAGATTATGTAAGAAAGCATGCTGAACAAGCCATGAGGAGCAAATCAGTAAACAGCACCCTTCTGTGTCCTCTGTATCAGCTCCTGCCTCCAGGTTCCTGTCCTGTCTGAGTTCCTGTCCTGAATTCCTTTATTGATGGACTACAGTGTGGAAGTGTAAGCCAAATAAACCCTTTCCTCCTCAACTTGCTTTCGTTTTGGTGTTTCATCACAGCAGTGGTAACCCTAACTAAGACAACTGGATTTCTCCTCCTTATTCAGCTCAGAACCCGAGCCCATGGAATGTTGCTTCCCATAGTCAGGGTGAGTTATCCTACCTCAATTAACATAGCCTAGATTATCCTTATAGGCATGCCCAGAGCTTATCTTCTAGATCCTGTCAAGTTGACAATAATAAGCATTGCAATGATTATACATGGTGAAATATGTCACAGTGCCCATGTGCAAAAGACTGTACACTTAAGGCTTTAGTTAAACTGATGTCAAGCTTTGCAGTTTATACAAACATACAAACTATAATCAAAATACATAATGATAATTAGAAACCATGATGGACTTCAACATTCAGTCTTAAAAGACTTTGCTCATATTCTCAAAAGGAGTTTGTTTAAATTCTAATTCAACAGTCGTGTTGAGCTTTTGACTATATAGGATTTATGTATTAGTATTTTGACATTCTAAAATTATGCATTTGTCAATTCATCTGATAGTAAAAAGCATTCCTCCCTACTCTTCTCATGGACTTGAGCCATTTCTGAATAACCTCAAAGTTTCTGGAGAGGAGAAGGTCTGCTCGCTTTGTAACACACCAAGTACTTTGAGGTCTGACTTGAAGTTTGACCCAGCATAAGAATTTCCAGCAATGTCTACAAACCCTAGGTGAAAGAACACATGCTAACTAGCCGTTTAAACACCACTGTGTACAACTGCCACAGCTAAATTCCAGGAGAAGTTTTGTTGGAACACAGTCTCATTCTTCTGACTTCTACAGACATGAAGCAAAGAACGTATCAATTGAAGCCTTTGTTGACAAACTGGACAGCTTGTCAATATGTTTTTAAATTCAGCTAAAGGAAGGCCAAAGGATTAAAGAAATCTTGAACCTAGGCATAGTCAATCCTCTCCGAAAGTTCTAAAGGGCCTAGTTTTCTAAATGAAGTCATGGAAAGTATTTTTAAAACACTATTGTTCTCACCTTGGACTAGATTTTCCCCAGGACAGAGAACTGGCTCCCATTGGAAGCTATCAGGGCACACGGGGATTAATACACACTCCATGCAGCAACTACAGATTTATCAATTACTCCTTCATCTGTTTAGCTATGGGCTGATTTCTTTGACTTTCAAAAACCAAAAGGAACACAAGTAGTCCTCAAGGGCAGAGATACACAAACAGCTTTCCAATTTTGTTCTAAGATTCAAGTGAGCTAACTCAAAATGTCAATCCAAAATCCTCTTCACAAAATGGTTCTGGAATTAGAAAGGAGCAAGAAGGAGTTTTGGTTTTCTGAAACTTTGGGTTCCACAGGATGGAGAAAGTTTCTGATAGTCTTTCCTGGCTCACATCAAAATCAGAATTTTGTGTATCGATAAACAGACAAGAGATGGAGCTAAAACCACTCTACAAAAATGAGTGTAAGCTGTGGTGGTACAGCTGTAATCCCAGTCCCAGAAGGCTGCAGCAGGAAGATTGTGGGCTCAAGAACAATAAGACCATGTCTCCAATGTCAACTACACCAGCTGAAAATAGTGACATGGAAGGTTTTTGAAGCAAAAATCTCCCTTTTCCTCTACATCACCAAGAGTTGACATTTAAATAATGTCAACAAAAAGGTAGCAAAAATATACAAAGACATTACATCATAGGAAGTTTGAACATGGATTTTTAATTTCAGACTAGGTTTGTGAGCAATTGAAATGGCCCAGCAGGTAAAAACACCAGTCATGCAAGCCTGAAGAAGACCTGAGCCTACATTTCTACACTTACCAATATACACCTTGTAGACAACACCAGCAGAGTAGTGTTGCCTTAGCAAAATACCTTGCTCTGAGTGGCTTTTAGGACAGCAATCTATTATCTTAATGATGGAGGCAGAAAATCCAAGATGTGGTGCTGGAGGTTTGGTTCTTCCTAAAGCCTCCTTGCATTCCTCAGCTCACAAATTGTTATCCTTGCTGCCTCTTTGCCTGGCTGCCTTCCTGCAGACATATTGATGTCCTTCTCCTTATGAAGATGCCCTGTCATGCTGAAGTGGGTCCTCACTCTAAGGGTTCCCAGTTAGCTCAACCACCCCTGGAAAGAACTTACTTGCAAATTCGATGACATTCTAAGGTTCTGAAGGTTAAGCTGTTGGTGTAAAAATATGGGAGGGGCACAGCCCAGCTTATATTGGAGACCACATGCATGACTAGTTTATTTCTCTTTATATTAAAAATGACAACAACCATTCATTCACAAATGCAAGGTTAAGGTAACAACGAACCTCATCCCTTTCCCCAGATACTGCATAAAAACTCAAAAAAAAAAAAAAAAAAAACAACAACAAAACCTGTAGACTTTGCAGTAAAGATACTATAATGGCTAAAGAAACTCCATTTTGTGCTAGGCATCCATTTTGGTACCTTATAGCCCGAAGCTTGTCTCTTACTGTGAGATAAGTTCCAGCAACACTGACTCCTTACCCTCACCCAGGAATGTGCAGCCATGGCCATCACTTGTTGTGATATGACTAACTGCTGATTTTGGATTTTGTAACTTGCTTATGCAAACATTCAAGGACTATGATGAGGTCATCTTGACCATCTAATCTGGGAAAAGCAGAACAGCTCTTGTGGTTTGGGCCTTTAAAAGCCCTTCCTGATGTCATTGTTTTTCTCTGCTGAGTAGTATTTTATTGTGTATATGTACCACAATTTATTTATCCATTCTTCAGTTGAAGAATCTAGGTTGTTTCCAGGTTCTGGCTATTATAAATAATGCTGATATGAACATAGCTGAGCAAGTACTCTTGTGGTATGATTGAACATTCCTTGGGTATATGCCCAAGAGTGGTATAGCTGGATCTTGGGGGAGATTGACTCCCAATTTTCTAAGAAAATGCCATATTGATTTCCAAAGTGGTTGTACAAGCTTGCATTCCCACCAGCAGTGGAGGAGAGTTCCCCTAGCACCACATCCTCTCCAGCATAAGGTGTCTTCGGTGTTTTTGATCTTAGCCATTCTGACAGGTTTGCAGGCAAATGGATGGATCTAGAAAAATTCATCCTGAGTGAGGTAACCCAGACTCAGAAGGACAAAAATGGTATGTACTCACTCATAGTAGGATACTAGATGTGGAACAAGGATGACTGGACTGCTTTTCACAACACCAGGGTGGCTACCTGGAAAACAGGACCCCAAGAAAGACACGGGGATCGCCCAATGATGGAGAAATGGATGAGATCTACATGAACAGCCTGGATGTGAGTGGGGGTAATGAAGGGCGAGGGTTGAGGGAAAGAGATCTTAGGGGGGCGGGAGATCCCAGCTGGATCAAGAACAGAGAGGGAGAACAAGGAATAGGAGACTATGGTAAATGAAGACTACATGATAATAGGAAGAGGCAAAGTGCTAGAGAGGCCCACAGAAATCCACAAAGATACCCCCACAATAGACTGCTGGCAATGGTCGAGAGAAAGCCCGAACTGACCTACTCTGGTGATAGGATGGCCAAACACCCTAATAGTCGGGCTAGAAACCAATGACTGAGCAAACTGGATGCAGAGATCCGCGGCCAGGCCCCTGGTGGAGCTCCGGGAGTCCAATTGGCGAGAAAGAAGAGGGTTTATATGAGCGAGAATTGTTGAGACCAAGGTTGAATAAAGCACTGGGACAAATAGCCAAATGAATGGAAATGCATGAACTATGAACCAGTGACTGAGGGGCCCCCAACTGGATCAGGCCCTCTGAATAGGTGAGACAGTTGATTGGCTTAATCTGTTTGGGAGGCATCCAGGCAGTGGGGCCGGGTCCTGTGCTCATTGCATGAGTTAGCTGTTTGAAACCTGGGACTTATGCAGGGACGCTTGGCTCAGCCTGGGAGGAAGGGACTGGACCTGCCTGTACTGAATCTACCAGGGGGAGGCTTTGTCCTGGAGGAGATGGGAATGGGGGTGGGCTGGGGGGAAGGGTAGGAGGGCGGGAGGGGGGAGAACAAGGGAATCCGTGGCTGATATGTGCTTCAAACATTTAATAAATGTGAGTAGCTAAATGTTCATAAAAGGATGACTGGGTAAGGATAATGTGTGTGGAGAAATAGAGAGAGATTGTTTAGCCCTTTTTAAAAAAGAAATTGTTACTTGTGACAACTAGATGAGAATGGAAACACTATGCTAAGTTAAAAAAAAAAAAAAGCCAGACAAAGAAAGCCAAATGCTGCTTGCCTGGGGATTAGCTCTGCTCCAAAGACTCTCTTTAGTGTCCTGCAGCCTGGCCTCGGGTCGAAAGGGCTGCAACCAAATCACTACAAACTCAAATCTTGGGAACTATGAGCCAAAGTATACTTTACTTACTTAATTTGATTTT
Source organism: Peromyscus leucopus (assembly GCF_004664715.2). Lineage (NCBI taxonomy): Eukaryota > Metazoa > Chordata > Mammalia > Rodentia > Cricetidae > Peromyscus > Peromyscus leucopus. Next base: position 90,893,946 of record NC_051070.1, on the reverse strand, counting down.
CTCAGGTGTTTTCATGGCAACAGAAAGCTGGTGACCACACTGGCGTGTACAAAAATCACATTCTTTTTTCCCTCAATCGAAAGTTTGCAGTACAATTTCTCTGCCTGAGTGCCCTGCACTCAGGCATGAAACCTGCCATTACCTCAGTCCATTCATTAACGTACTCTGCAGGGATCCAGTGGGCCCCTGCTAGGAAGGTACCAGTGAATCCAACAGACACCCTTGGCCTTGCTGCTTCTCTTGATGGAAGCCAGTTCTCTCTTTGATGTCCGTTCATGGCAGGCACTGGGTTCTATAAATTCATTACTTATCTCATCTTTTTTTTCCTCTCACAATTTCTTGCAGAAAAAACAAACAAACAACAACAACAACAAAACACCTCAAGTTTTTCTCCTTACATCAATTTTACTTCCATCAGTGTAACAGCTACCAAGCTGATCTATGCCTCTACCTCTGTCTTATTCCACCCACCCTGCCCAGTCACTCGAGGTGATCACTATAACATTAGCTTTTAACTACTATCATTATCACCACTACTCAAGGGAGACATTTGTCAGAGTATCTGGGCCTTCTGAAGAAGAACAGTCCAATTCAGGAGCTGAGGAGACCAGAGGCAATGTGTAGATATGAATTCCTACTTTGCCCCTTAAATGTTAAGTCCGCTTGGAAGTCACTTATCTCATCAAGATCTGTTTGTTCCAGATAAAACATTAGAGTTAAAACTGTAACTAGTTCACAAGGTGCTGTGAAGGACATTGGCTCACACTTGTTTCTACATTTGAAAATTACAGCCATCAATACCATCTGGTCCAAGTCTTAGATTATTCTCCACTCACAACTCCTTTCCACCCATTAAATTTTAAAGTGATCTTGGATATATAAATACAGAAAGTAGATCTACAAATAAAAAAAATTACTAATAATAAATAACAAACGTATTCAAGATAATTTTTTGTATACAGATAATTTTACCATTGAAGATAAAAGCAAGTTTGCATACTAATGAGATGAACATGTTATCTTTGCATAAAGAATAAAATATTTGATGAATTCACAATACTTCAAGACACAAAGCATCTCCAAGCATTTTTCAGAGTTGATCAATATTTTTATTGTATAATTGCCAATGGTCAGAAGACATTTTTGCATTAATGCACATTACAATATAAAGGTATGCTTCAGGACGTTTCAGAAATTATTAGAGACTCCCAAGTCAACATTTATTAACCTTTTTAAATGAAACTCAAGCTAGCCTAACAAATAGCAATTTTAAAAGCCAAACATTCTAGCATAGTATAATCTAATCTGATTTGGTATTTATATACTGAGAAATGGTCATAGGAAAGTATTAAAACTATTTATTTTCTGCAATTATACTATGTTTCTGTAAGAGACAAAAACTTCGTATATGTATTCAAACACTGCAGTTCATGACACATAATAGTCTAGAGTCTGAACTAGCATGTTTCAGGCAGTGTTTTTTGTGTTACTTGGCATGAAGTCATGTCCCATACAAAGCACACATGTTGTGTGTACAGCACCATGGCTCCAGCGAAACTACACAACACTACATGGGAAGCACTGTTAGAAACACCATGGGTTCAGGAACCATTTGGTTTTGAATTAAGTTTTGGATATCACAAGTTCAGAAATATTTTATTGTTGCTATTTTTGTGTAATTCCCACATTCAGTTATGAATCACAACCCACAGCTTGAGAAACTGGTGTCTAGTCAATTAACACGTGTTCATGACATGATTAGTGTGCAAAGCACTGTGTCTACTGCCTGCCATGAAGTCACTCATTTCATTTTATTCTCAGTATTTGCTGTGTGACCCTTAGGACAAGTGTATTTATTTTGTTCCTCTCCACTATCCCTTCTCTCGCTTCTCTCTCTTATTCACTAGTTATTTTTCATTTAGAAGTGTGTGTGTGTGTGTGTGTGTGTGTGTAGGTGTGCATATACCAGTGTTTACACACAGAGCTCAGAGGTTGATGTGTGATGTCTTCCTCTTTTATACCTGAGTATTTTTGAGACAGTATCCTTGCTGAAGTTGGGGCTCCCTGTTTTAACTAGACTTGCCGGCCAGTGAGCTTCAGGGAACATCCTGTCTCTTCACCCATCACTAATGTTACAGGAGCATATTAGCACATCTGGCTTTTATCTGAGACCCTCATGTCTGCTCAATAATAATTTTACCCTTGGCGCCATCTCCCCAGCCCAGGACAGGTTTTGTTTTAATTTTATAGTGCAGTGTTGCAAGGAATGAAGGTGATGGTGTGGGCAGTTGACAGGGCTAAGACACCAAGTTGTCAATAACTGTGGGTGCTGTGCCTCCTGCCTGCCACACAACTGCAACTCTGTCACGGGGATTCCACAGGGGCCTCCCTCATGTTCTTCCTGAGCAGCTGCCCAGTGAGGTGGGATTCTGTCTTAGATTTGCTCTATTTTTCTCATAATAATGAGCCACATTCAGAAACCCCTTGCTCAGTGAATAGGTTATCTATAACACCCCTTGTCTGTAAAGGCTCACACTCTTCACATATAGTGTCATCTAGAAAGTTCTGAGAGTGGCCTTTCTGCTTCGGTTTACACAACATGGATTAGTTTACATTAGTTACTGCTGTGCAAACATACCTGACAGAGCAGCTGGAAAGGAGAGTTCACTTCAGTTTGGGGATCTGTCCATCCTGCAGGAGGAGGCAGCTTGGAGTGGGAGGGTGAGGTCAGCTGTCACACTGCATCTCAGTCAGAAGCAGAGATGGCGTGTGCTCACGCTTGGCTCTCTCTTCCTTTTCACTCAGTCTGGAGTCTCAGCCCATAAAGTGATGCTCCAGTTAGGGCAGGTCTTCCCACTTCAGTTAGGCTAATCCAGAAATGCTCTCGCAGACATGCCTAGAGGTTTGTCTCCATAGTGATGATGTATTTCCTGTCACACCAGACTTGAAGAGTGAAGTTATTCATTTCTGGCTCTGCAGTTACATTGAATGCAGAGTATCTAAATTTGTCTAATGTCTAATTTTCCCGTCTCTTCTCCTAGAGAAGAGTTGCATTCGGGGAGTCTAAAGAAACCTGCAGTGGAAGTGAACAATCCTTCAGTTCTGTATCAAGAAAGACTCGGAAAGAGTTATATTCATCTTGGGTTCAATGTATACAATCAGCAATTATATTTCAGCTAATGAATCCCAGGAGTAAAGATCATTAACATCCTGCTTTTTTTTTTTTTGCAGAAAATAAAATGGATTGGCGTGACTCCATCTTTTAAATCCTCTATTGATATAATTACTAAATGCAAATATTTGTGAGTTGAACAGAGAATGTTCAGCATCACTTAAACTAGCCTCGACAACAGAAACAGGAGACAGAGAATCACAAGTGCCCCGTTAATCATTTGCTTACCTGGAATATGTAAGAAATAATGAGAGTCTGAGATGTGTCCTTATTAACTGACTCAGTACACGGAAGCAGTATCAAGGGTCAAACAGTTGCAATAGCTTTTCAGCTGCATTGAAAATGCAATAAAAGAATGTCTCTGTCTCCTTGATTGTATACATATAATAATATGCACATCCATTTATATCATTATGTTCTTGAAATTTATGTTCCTATATATTAATATATAAGTATATATATGTATAGTTTTGAATACCCCTTTGGCCTGGGTAATAGTTTTACTCAAATTAGTGAATTTAATGCTGAGTATGTTTCTTTTCCTTTTCAATATCTTTTTGAGAAAAAAAAATATCCTGGTGGTATTTTTGACAGAAACTGGTAAGGCTGGCTTCCTGTCACCAACTCTTTTGCTTTATTTTGCTGTGTTAAATTTTAATCCACAGAATTGAAAATTAAATTTCTCAAGTAAACCCGTACATGGAGCTAAATATGAAACAGATCATAGTAAAGTGGCTAGAACTACAGCTTCCCTTAATGATGAGGGTCTAGTCTCCCTCCTCCTCTCCCCTCAGGACCCCCTACACAGACAGGAAGATGTTCATGGAGCCTCAGGATCTGTAGCACTCTGTTTGAAGAGCTTGGGCCCCTTGTTCTCAAAGGTTATTCCAAGCTCTGGCTTCTATTTTTCTGTAATTTGTGAATCTTTTGGTGGAAACTGCCAAGTAAATTATCAATCACCCAGATGAGCACTTGCTGATTGGCCAATACACTGTGCTTCAGATCACATGATCTGGGGCAGTAGCCAGTGCTCCGTGGTCAGCAAGCCTTCTCATTTGTTTCCTGTGAACCCTGGTTTTAAGCAGTGACCACCTCATTTTTGTGTACTTGTGCACATTGCTACCAGAGTCTCCAAAGCAATTCTTGCCACTTATCTTTATTTTTAAAAAATAAATTACAATTAACCACACAAGTTCCTCATTTCAACTTATTTAGGTCACTTCAGGTCATTGTTTCAATCATCAGACAAATTAATTTTTTCTCCAACCTAACATTATTTATGAAAATAATGGGGGTAAGGTCTTTAATACTGAGTGTCCAAGTCTTCTCTCACGCCTACTCAATCACCATCTTCAATGGCGGACACAGCTAGCTTCAGCTTCCAATGCTTCCCAGCTGATTCAGATGCACTCCAAGAGTAACAAACCCAAGTCACTGTCAGCAGTGCCAGACTAAGGACAGACACCTACAGACTCGGCTTAATTTTACCTCAGAAACCAGTTAATGAATCACTGACTCTAGCCTCTTCTAACTTACTTTTATCTGTATTGAAAACAATTACATGAGAGACATTTCTATAATACTTTAATTACATCAAGGTTTCCTTCTTAACTTTTTTAATTTAAGTCTACATTTTCCTGAGGCTGTGAAACTGATAGTCTTCTTTCTTCACTGTGTGTTCATAAGCCGTCTTCCGACTAACTGGCTCTGGACTGGGTACTGTCAATGCACGCTGATATTAAGCTCTCTCTACCATATGTAGTCCTATTCACTTCTGCCTCTAGCTCCCCCTGTTAAAAATCATCAAAGCAAGGTGCTATCTGAATAATGTGCACAGCAAAGCAGTACTTCCAATGCAGGGCCTGTGGGGTCATTTCCAGTTTGCCCATCTCACCTTTACAGTATCTCTATATCCTTAGCAGCAGTCTATATTGCATTTCCAGGCTAGTATTTATATCCTTTGACAGAATAAGTGGAGGAAAGAAGTGTGAGAAAACTCTGGCAAAGGCTGCCTTCGGTGCTATGTTCTCATCTCTCTAAATCAAGAACCCTGAACTTTCAGGGATGTGATTTGTTTCCAGCAATAATTTTTTTCTTTGTACTTAATATTTCTCTTTATTATAATATATAACTTTCTCAGCTAAAGTCAGTGAACATGTGCAGAAGGCTATAAATAGTCTAGGTGGAAGGAAATAGGATTATCTGAACTCTAGATCATGTTTACTGACACCTCCTCATCTGGACTTGGCATAAAGGCAAAGACTTTATTCATGTCTGGATTCTCAGCATCTAGAGGAGTGGTTCTCAACCTTCCTAATGCTGTGACCCTTTAATACAGTTCCTCATGTTGTGGTGACCCTCAACCATAAAATTTTGTTGCTACATCATAACTGTAATTCTGCTACTGTCATGAATAGTAATGTAAATACCTGATATACACGATACCTGATATGTGACCCCAAAGGAGTCATGACCCACAGGCTGAGAACTGCTGATCTAGACATGCTTGAATGCCTAGCTAAGCCTGTTGTCACATGATGACAACGTATTTCACCTCAGGTGATCCCTACAATACCTCCAACAAGCACATATCATCCTCTGTTTTATGAGTGAGGAAAATAAAAATCACGGTACAGAGCAACTTCATGTCACTGAAATAGCCCATCTCAAAGCCACAGCTCTCATTCATATATTCTACCTGCCAAGTCCTGAATACAAATCACTGTCTCTACATCAAAGGACAGAGACACCTGAGTTTGTTGTGCTGCTCAGCCTCCCACCAGCCATGGCCCTTAAGGCAGTCCTGGACACTCACAGCAACCTAGTCTTCTCATTCAAAGGAAAGAAATACTGGTTATTAGAGCTGTTCACCTTTGGTCTACTTTAGCACACTCAGTGGAGAAATAACAGTGAAGTGCAGCCCAATGGATGAGGCAATCGTTACCTCTCAAATCTTCCCCAGGAGCAAACATCGAAACACCAAGAGCTGATACTTGCTACAGAAGCCTAGATGTTGTGCTAAGCTGTGCTTTGAAAATTGAAGGATTATGTAACAATTGAGTGTGGTTATAAAGAACGACTCTGGCTTCCAATAATTAAGTACTAAGGAACATTACTCAGAATAGTATAAAAAAAATCAAATGTGATATTAAAAGCCGTTGCATAAGAATATCATAGAAATTCTCATGTCGTACTTACTATTCGTGGAAGCTCAGTGATCCCATTGCTGTTGGCACTGTCTTATTTGGAATCATTCAGATAATGCCCTTTGCTCCCCTTGCAAATGTACATTATTATTTTTCTAATAGGAGGCTTACGGTGTGTAGAGTAATTTTAGAATCCAGAACTAGGACTGATGGATATTAGAGAATTGAATAATTATATTGTCATCTATGGCTAGAGGCTGAGGAATCTCCACTCACTGGGTCCCTGCATACACGTCAACTGCTCCTGGAGGCCCTCCTTGATTCCTTACTTCTCTTAACAAGGCTAGATAGAATCCTTGCTCAGCACCAGCACTTTATCACTGCAGCACATGTCACAGTTGTGATTCTAGAGTAGATGTGGTTTGGTTACTCAGCGCAGCTGACACCAGACTTCACGGTTCTTAACATAAATGTAAGTCTATTGGTTCATTATATTTCTCCCAGAAGTTTGGCAACATGTAGGTGTCAGGTTTAGCAATATGGTAGGTTCCTATGTCTTTGTTTTTGTTTTTGTTTTGTAATGAACCCACACATAAAGCTAGAATGAAGAAACAACTGTACTCTCCACAGAGGGAAACCTGCTATCGAGAATAGTGATATCTAGTTCATGCTTGCCTGGCCAATATCAGTCAAAGAACATTACCATCTTGCTTGGGTCATGATAGGCTCAGGGACACTGCATTGCAAAAAGCTGCCAATCAAAGCTTTTCTTCTTACCCCTTTAATGTGTCTGTCACATTAGAGAGCGTTTTTTTATACACTCACACAGGGATGTGGTTTCACTATAGCTTCACCTCCTGAACATCTCAGCTTGTGTTGACATGGGGAAGATGGGGGAACTGATCCTTAGGGCTTCCTTCTGTCTAGATGAGGAGGTAGGAGAGATAGGAGAGCAGGTACCTCTTCTTTACTGCCTTTAAAGAGTAGCATGTGGCAAGCACTAATAATATTTAAACATTTCCAAAGCAATCATTAGAAATAGTCTAATAATACCCATTTTAATGGAGTTGTCCTATAAGGCTACCAATTGCTTGTTTCTCAAAACAATACAATGTCTTTATTTCTTGCAGTGTGCCTGTGCGTGTGCGTGTGCGTGTGCGTGTGCGTGTGTGTGTGTGTGTGTGTATGTGTGTGTGTAGAGGAAGATATAGTTGCCCTTTCAAGGAAGTTACACCCCCCCAAGCCCATAGTCCCATTTCGTATAGTCTATATGGCAGGCTTCCTGCAGCCTTTTACATTAGCTCCATTCCTTATGTACCCCATGCCAGGAGCCCCACAGCATTGCATACCTCTTCATGTAAATCTTCTCTGGCAGTCAAGTGCAAACAACACTTGCTGTGGTGACTGGCACCCTTTCTTTGTTCTCCTGGTGAGGTCACTCAACCTTCCTTCACAAAATCCAAATGCCTCATTTTCCACAGTCTTAGAGTGTACCCTCATTTTCTCCTGGTCAAGGGATGGGTATCAGATAACACACAGGGACAAGAAAATCTCTGAGATGGAATAGAAAATTGGTGCTGTATTACCTAGACATAGCCCTCCAAGCCATTCGCTGGTTTATTCCAATGTTTACTGGCTGTTTGTCATATACCAACAATCTACTCTGTGCCTTGTGGGGTTTATATTCCACAGACAAACACAGACATGTTGTATGTGGCCCTGGATATCAGTAAGCCTTGTAGACAGAAAGGAAGAGGTTCTACATGGCTTAAGGTAGGTGGAAATGCTTCTTGGAAGGCTGATCCCAGACATGTGAACATTATGTGAACAGTGTTCTAGGTAAAAGAGAGTCAGGAAACGCCAGTGTCCTGAGAAATGGATAAGCTTTGTTGAAGGAAATCAAGTAGGTTAATGAACACGCCTCAGGTAGAATGCTGCTCAGTACATTTGGAGACCTATCCAGGGTCCTGAAATTGTTGTAGGCCAAGATCAAGACTGTTAGGTTTTATTTTTAGTGTAACAGGAAGTCATTAGTGGATTCAAGGAGAATAGGCATGTTTCAATTCTGTTTTTTAGATTTATTTTTATGGTGGCCACATGAGAAGCGTGCTGTGAGCATTGAAACTGGGAGAAAGGGGTTGCTGCAAAGGTTCAGGAAAGTATCTCTGCTGTGGACCACACTGGAAGTAAAAAGTCCACAGAGTTGGAATGTGGGATGAAGCAACAAGGGAAAGACTTAGCTGAGGAACTGGATGTGGATGTGAGGAGACAGCAAGGAGGCTGGTGAGGTTTTAGGTGATAGAAACTGGGAATAAGAAGTGCATTCATAAAAAAGAAATTGGTAGAGTTTGGGGGGATGCTAGAGAATTTTATTTTGTAAATATTAATCATGAAGTACCTACTGTCTATTTAGCTGGAGAGACTACATGCATTTGTGTGGGGGCTGTGGAATATATTTGAATGTTTACAGACTGTGGTTACTTCTTGCCACACTACATCAGTAGAGCTGTTTGTCTGACCCAGCTTACATCTTCACAGCGCTGTTGAGTCTGTACACTCAGAGCCTGGCAAGGGCTTGTCATATACTCCTTCAATTGACTAAAGTATCTGTTACAAACAACTAAGGCACTAATGAATGTTCTGACTTCCAAGAGACAAAGACAAGGGTTGAGGTTCAGAAAGTTGACGAAAATCACAAAGGTAAGACAGCAGAAGCGGAACCTGAGGCCGGGTCTGGGTGTAAGACACCACGACCCAGAAGTCAGAACATGAAAGAGTGTGGTCTGCACTGACTCCTCAGCAGGATGCCTTCAAAGGCTACGGCCACAGGATGCTGTTCAGAGTGAATGCATCACGGCCAGGAAAGGCTGGCGAGGGGCAAAGACTTCAAAGAGAAAAGGGCATCTCTGTGGGAGAGCCATCAGCTGCCACCCTGAAGTTTCAGGAAGCATGACGCAGCAGCAGTCTGCTTTCCTTTTCTAAGAGAGCACTGTGACTTTACATCCAGCCTCCGGCACGGTGTGCTCACAGCCCAGCTCTTGCTTGACATCTTATGACAGTGGAACATTTGGCTGGCAAGGAGGAAGAAAATGGTCTTTTTTTTTTTTTTTTTTTTTTTTTTTTTACATTTCTTACTGATTTGTTTGTGTGTGTGTATGTGCATGCGTGTGTGTGTGTGTGTGTGTGTGTGCGCGCGCGTGTGTGTATGTGTGTGTGTGTGTGTGTGTGTGTGTGTGTGTGTGTGTGTAAATCAGAGGATGAATTTGAGTGGTGTTCTTTCAGGACTTATTTATGTATTTATCTTTTATCTTTTATTTACTTATTTATTTTAGACAGGGACCTAGCATTTACTGATTAGGCTAGGCTGACTGGCCAGCAGCCCCAGTGATCGCCCATCTCTACCTCCCCAGTGCTGAGATTACAAGTGTATGCCACCACACAGACAGACCTTTGATGATCCTAGCATGTGAAATAATCACCCTTAGTTCTGCTTGCCCTGTCTGAGGTGGTGATCCCTACCTTGTAGTAAATCTTATAAGTTTGATGTTAAACATATCTCCTTCCCTGAGGTAAACAGTGACAAGATGAATGGACATATCAGGCTGCCAATACCTGAGTCTTATGTGAAACTTACAAAAGGGTTAATGACTGTTATACCCCCGCTTGGTGTTTACCATGCAGACTCCCAGGCTGATGCTGAGGATCTGAAACTCAAAGGTCAGGCCCAAGAGCCTGGTGTTTTAGAGTACTCACATGATTTGTGTAGCCACTTGAGACATAAATCACCTCAGCTTTGGCTCTTAAGTGGCTCCTCTACCTTCCCTGACACAAAACTTTGCTCTAGGAATGAGAAGGCCTCAGGTAGAGAGCAAGACTCCAGTGACTTGATGGGTTTTGAGATGGGAATCTATTCAATGGGAAATGAATGAACTAGCTGTCCAGAGATGTGATTATCTAGGAAGCTGATACCCCAGACACAAAGGCACCTTGAGACCCACAGCTGGTAGAAAGAAAGCAGGACCACAGGAGGCAGTATCCAGGAGCCCAGCACTCTCACCAGAAGCAAACAAGAATGACCAGGCCAGGGACACACAGGGAATCCTGTGAAGTGGCCATGTGCCCCAGGCAGAGTAGAACTCTACACAGCAGCTCCTGAGGAGGGACAGAACTAAGACAGGCTCTGGGAAGCCAACTGTAGCTGCAGAGGCCTGAGAAAGCAGGGCGCTGATGTTCAGCCTCTGCAGGTCCCAAGTGTGCAATGTTGATGGTTACTAATTATAGAGCATGCACTATTTTCATAGGAAAAGCTCAGTTCTAAACATTGTTTTCACATGACCTCATTTTCATGCCACAACTCCACAGGCATACAGGCACCGTTACTACTCCCAGTTATTAGAGATAGAGTCCAGTGCTAAGCTGGGTATCTCCCCCAGATCTGCAGAGCTGTGGCATGACGCATGCCTAGAACTCAAGAACTCTGATCCAGAAGCTTCTTGCTGACTGTCTACCTTGTGATGTCAGTGTTTGCTTTGCTCCTGCTGCTAGCCTTGCTGATTTCTTTCTCTGACTTGACTACAAACATTCTTTTTCCCCATTTCTAAAGCTGCTTGCAGGTTTGTATCAAAATAAATGTATTTTTACATTCAATTAATAATCGGATGTAAGCTTGGATCTAGGATACCCAGCTTTAGAATCCGTTCTTATTTTGTATATGGTATAGCCCCATGAGGAAGCCAAATGTTTCCCATCTAAAGCCCCAGTTGGCCTTTCTGGAAGCACCACAGAGCATAATCAGCAGATAACAGCAGAGGCTCTGAGGGCAGTGTGTTCAAGTCACACAACAATTAGATGTTGTCATGGCTAATCTTGACTGTCCAGCTGGTTGGACTTGGAGGTGCCTGGAGAGTAGGAAAGCACCCTTGGGTGATCCTGTGAGAACCTTTATAGAGGGAACTGCAGAAATGTCTACACTGAACTCTGGTAGAACCATCCCACAGGAAGAGAGACCAGAAGGTGGAAGCCTGTAGCAGGAGGCATTCTCCCTGTTTCTTGGCCTCCAGAGGTGAGCTGCTTAGCCCCTCTACGCCCTTTCTACCACTATAGGCTCAAACTTCTAAAGCTGTGAACCAACATAAACATTTTCTGCTCCTGAGATGTTCTGTGGAGATTTTTTTTTCCACAGCAAGAGATAGACTAATAGAGATATCTTAATGCTGAGAGACTCCTAAGCACTAAATCCCATCCCATCTTCATCCCTGCATCAGGTAGCTTGCCTCATTCACCTAGCTGACTGTGCTAACAGCTCAGAGTGTGTATATGCAACTTTAGAGAGTGGAGGTTGGGTAAGCAGGACTGGCTTCCTCAGTGAGTCATGTAGAACGTACCTGCTGAGATCTGCATCATCCAATGGCCCATCTCCAAATTTCCACTCCAGCCTGTGTGGACAAAGGCTTTGTAATTCATCACAAATGTTGGGCAGGCCTGGAATGTGCTGTTGAACACGTAGTTGCTGCAGGAGCAAAGCCAGGAGCTCCAGCGTAGGAGGTGGCTGAGGGTACCTTGATTGTAGGGGTCTCACTAGGCCCCAGTCACTTCGAGGAAGGCACTGAGCTGCACCATTTCCTTTCTGGGTAGACATCTCAATTCTTAAGGTTGCTAGCATCTTTTACTCCTTTGAAGTGTCAGGATGCGGCTCCCAACCCCACCCCATTTTTATTTTTGTATTAGTTTTGGTTTTTTTGAGACAAGATGTCTCTATGCATCCCTGGTTGTCCTGGAAAATCAAATTCACAGAGATCTGCCTGTCTCTGCTTCAGGAGTGCTGGGATTAAAGGCATGCGCCACCACCATACCCAGCCAAACATTCTCTTTATGCTTATCTAGCCAGATTAGCATTTCCTAAACCCAAAAAATATACTGTGGCTCACGTGCTTAATAAATGTTTAGGCAACAACAACAACAAAAATCAGAGGGGGGGGGTATAGCTTAATAGACAATGTCCCTCACTGCTTGCGGGTACCTGAAACACTGCCCGCAGTCAACAGATACCGAAGAACCCTGAGTGCTCGCAAGAGAATGGTCTGCAGAGACAAGCAGAGAACCTGTACTGGAGTCCAGCTAGTCTATACTTCCTTGAAGAGATTGCCCACCCCGATGCATGGGACTATAATTGTCAATTATAACTAAAATTAAAAGTAAAAAGAGAAGAGATTCTCCAGAATGCCTGCAAGCCTGGGTGCCTGAAGCAGTTTTGGGTCTGGCTGTCCACAGTTCCCATTTGTCCCGTGGGCTCCCAGTTTCCTAGCAATGAATTCCCTGAAGGAGGCGATGGCTCCCTGCCAACGCCTTCAAAGCCCTGGGGTTGGTTTCTCTTCATCTTTGACCACATGCCATAGTCTCTGCCCCCAGTGCTCTCTACACGGCAGGCTCTTTAGTGTCCTTCCTCCTTCTACCCCAGGACCTTTGGACTTGCTTCCTTTCACTTATAACTTCCTGCAGAGTCCTCACCTCCAGAGAGCTCATAAATCCCTACAGCACAGAGTCTGTTAAAAGCACACAGTGTGACCCCAGCACCCTAACGGGTGTTCTATCTGAACAGGTAACATGCATCAGTCTGATCACCCGTTTTTCCTTTCTTCCACTTAGAACACAATCGTGACACTCGGGGTGGGTCTGCCTTGCTATTTCTCTGTCTCTGTCCTAGAATTTTATTGCTAAAAGCAGATTCTTGGCAAATAATATTGGTTAGGTGAGTCCATGTGTATTAGGTACTCTCTGATCACCATCCAATATCTGCCACTCAGAAAACCATGAGCTCAAGGCTTCTTTAAAGTCCAGACTTGCCTTTAGGAATCTGTCCTCTTATTCCTAAGTGTATTGCCTGTTATCCCTAAATTTAATTCTTATTGCCAGAAATAGTTAAAAAGAGCTACTGTTTCAACTTAAAATTTCAACTTAAATAGAAATATCGCCAAATTTTTCATAAAGGAGTAAAGATACTCTCAAATCCTAGGAAAACTAAGCAAGCTAAGAGACTCCCCCTTTGAACATCCTACACTTGATTTGAAATGTGCTCCTGCCCTCTACTGGACATATGCAATATTGCAACTTGAACTCAAACTGTCAAACCCATTAGGCACATGAGCATTAAGCGTCCTGTACTCCAGAATCAGATAAAGAAAGCAGATGAAAAGAGTAAGACCCACAACAAACAGATGAACAGGGGCCTAAACACACTAAAGTCCATAGGCAGAGCTCACAGAAGCCTGGATTTTTCTTTCTGTCTTCTCATAAGACAATAAAACATCAGGGACAGCTGTTCACTTTAGAATAATTGAAGAAACAAACAGGATTAAGTGGAGAAAGAAAGAAACAGGCAGGCAGGAAGCACAACTTCTGAGTGGGGCACAGAGTGGGGAGAACAGGGTTATGAATTAAATGCAAGGTGGTCGAATTCCTCACAGTTTTAAAAAAGGAAGGCCTGACATGATCATGCAGGAAAGTACCCTGGTCAGAGGTCACGGGTCACTAAATGTTGTCTGGCTCCATGTTTTGCAGGCTAACTGATTAGTCAGGAGGCTACAGGCAGTCGGCACACCTTTCAGGGTCATGCTTGCACACTTCCTGTTGTGTGCTCATTTCTTGAGTGTAAATGTCCTTTCTCACATAGCATGCTCCATTCCCCAGTGGCCACCCTGCTTCAGGCATGCATTTTTCTGGGCTAGCCTCACAGGCAGTTGACTCACTGGGCAGTCCCTTCTGAACACTTTGTGTAGTGTTAAAACACCATTCTTCACACCCCAGCACACACACACACACACACACACACACACACACACACGCACGCACACGCACACGCACACGCACACAGGCACATGCACAGGCACATGCTAATGCCCTAGCATGCACTCAACACACACATAGAGTGTGCCTTAGCGTCCTGCATTTCTTTCTCCTTCACATCTCAGAAGTCTCCATGTGCCGAGAAAAGCAGATAGGTAAAACACAGGGCTCCCCCTCCCTTTTTACCCCGCCCCCACCCCAGCCCTGCACAGTGTGTGAAGTGGTGTGGCATTCTGAGCTCCAGTCCCGCCAGCATCTCTGTGGACACACACTGCATGAGGAAAATGCATCTCAGGGGACGCATGCTGTGTAAGTGAGGGAAAAGCCCCCTTTCCACAGAGGTGAACCCCTGCGGAGTGTGCCAAGAGGACTAACCTACAGGCTTCCTTTCCCCTCCACATTTAGAAGTGATGTGTATAATTCCAAATGTGAATATTTTCATCCTGTTCTTTACTGTCTAAGATACCATGGGGCAAACACTGAAATCAGAGTGAGTTTACTCTTCTTATTGGCTTGGTATAAAGACCACAGACACCTGTGTTTAAAAAATGGGACATCAGCATTTGAAGAATGCCTCACATTTAAGCTGTGGCTAGCTAAAGTGTATCGGGATATGTTGACTCAGGGGTGGGCAGGGTGGCATACACCTTTTACTGTGGCACCCTGGAGTCAGAGGCAGGCAGATCCCCGTGATTTGGAGGCCAGCTTAGTGAGTTCCAGGACAGCCAGTGTAAATAGTGAGACTCTGTCTCTAACTTGATGTAGCATTTTAACATTTTGTCTTAGGATTTTATAAGGCCAAGAAAAAGGAAAAGAAATGAAAATGAAAGCAAAAGTTAAAAATGAAACGTAAGTCATGTTGCAGTTAAGGCCACATAGGCACAGAGGACACGGCTGTGTTGTCGCCACCTACTGGACAAAAGCAGGGAAAGTTTAAAATGAGACCAAAGCTCCAAGTGTCAAGCAAACAACAGATCCAAGATGGGTACAGAGCAGGCAACCACACACTTACAAAAAGAAAGCTCGGATGTGAAATCCAGGCAAGGAACAACAGGCATTCAGACACTGTGTTTAATGGTCCAGCACCTGCTCTGACCAAAATTCACAAAGGAAATACTAGAACAGAGGCCAGAGCACAATGGTCTTCAACCTTGCTGACTGTGCTGGTTATGGCCTGTGGTGGTTTGAATAGTATGGCCTGATAGACTCGTGTGTTTGAGTGCTTGGCCTATAGGGAGCGTCACTATTAAGAGGTGTGGCTTTGTGGACTAGGCATGGCCTTGTTGGAGGAAGTGTGTCACTGTGGAGGCTGGCTTTGAGGTCTCCTATGCTCAAGCTACTCCCACTGCAGCATACAGTTGTTTCTGTTGCCTGAGGATCAAGATGTAGAACTCTCAGCTACCTCTTCAGCACCATGCTTGCCCACAGACTGTCATGCTTCCTGCTATGACGACAATGAACTAAATTTCTGAACTGTAAGCCACCCCAATGAAATGTTTTCCATTATAAGGATTGCTGTGGTCATAATGTCTCTTCACAGCAATAGAAACCCTAAGTAAGACAGAAGTTGGTGGGGTATTGCAGGGATAGGCCTGACCATGCTTTTGTTTGGAGGAATTTAGATTTTGGGAGTTTGGGTTAGAAAAGCAATGGAATACTTGAAGCACCGATTAATGGGTTATACTAGCAGGAGTATGAAATATAGTGGTGCTGAGGGTCAATGGAACTGTGGGGGCCTGGCTCAAGACGTTTTGGAGGAGAAGAATTTTAGTATTTGCCTAAAGATCATTCTTGTGATATTTTGGTGAAGAAAGTGGCTGCTTTTTGCTCTTGTCTGCAAAGTGTGCCTGAGGTTAAAGTGAAGCGTTTTGGATTAGTTGCTTTGGCAAAAATCTCAAAATAACCTACTATAGACACTGTTGTGTAGTTATTGGTGTTCACTCTAATGAAGATTTTATAAACCAAAGGAGAAAGCTGAGCAAGGAAAAATATAAAATGTACAGATTGAGGAGAAAAGGGGCACCAGAAACTTGAATAGAGCTAAGTCCTGAGTTCAAGGAGACAAACAGAATAAGAAATAGAATAAAGCCAGTGCTGACCTCAGGGCAAGACTCTACCCAGGTAAGCTTCCAACTTGTGGAAAGGAATTAAAGAACAGCTTGGGTCCAGGCATGGCAATGTGCACCTTTAATCCCAGTACTCAGAAGGCAGAGGTTGGTAGATCTCTGAGTTTGAGGCTATCCTGATCAAGTTTCAGGACAGCCAAGCTCAGGCAGTGAAGGAAACCATCGAAAACAGAAAGCTGTTGAAGATGCAATTGAACGAGGGGGCCATGTTCCAGTCCCATCAAGCAGCAGAACTTGGCAGCTTCAGCCATGCGGTTCTGGCTTTAGAGTCAAGGATAAAAGAAAGGGACTATGGAATCTCTCTCCATGACTAAACAAAGCCACTGAAGCCAGGCAGGTGTTAGAGGTGTCCCTGCATGGAGGCCTAGAGAGGCCATTGCATGAAGCTGTGAAGTTGAAGCCTAGATTGCCTTGGAGACCCAAGATGTTAGAGATGCCAGTTGGGGGATATACCTGCCAAGGAGAGCTGCTAACAGGAAGTGGAACTAGCCCGAGAGAAAAAGGTGTGTTGCACTCAACGAAGCTGAAAGGAGTTGGAGAGATGAAGAGCATTTTAACAAATACATGAAGATGCAGAGTTTGGAGTTTGTCCAGTTGCTTTTCAGTCTTGTTTTGGTCCAATATTTCCTCACTCTCCCCCCTTTCCTCCATTTTCAAACAGTAATGTATAGTCTGTGCCATTATATGTTAGAAATATGTTATCTGTTTTTTTTTATTTTAATTTTATAGGGGATTACAGTTAAGAGATTGCATGAATCTCAGAAGAGACTTTGAACTTTGGACTTTTAAACATTGTTGAGACTATGATAGACTATGGGGACGTTTGAAGTTGGAATAAACACGTTTTGCATTATGATATGGCTACAAGTCTATGGGGGCCGGGGAGTGGAGTGTGGTCATTGAAATAGGTATGGACTCCATAGACTCATGCATTTGAGCTCTTGGTCCATAAGGAGTAGCACTATTAGGAGATGTGGCCTTGTGGAGTAGGTGTGGCCCTGTTAGAGGAAGTGTGTCACTGTGGAGGCAGGCTTTGAGGTCTCCTATGTTCAGGCTACACCTAGTGCAGCACAGTGCTCCTTCTGCTGCCTGAGGATCAAGATGTAGAACTCTCAGCTCCTTCTCCAGCACCATGTCTGCCTTCATGCAGCCATGTTCCTAATAGGACAATAATGGACTACACCTCTAAAACTGTAAGCCAGCCCCAACTAAATGTTTTTCTTTATATGAGTTGCTAAGGTCATGGTATCTTTTCATAGCAATAGAAACCCTAACAAAGGCCTGGCCAGAGCACTACATTTAGCTGTTATCTGCAACATGGAGTAAGAGTAACCATCAGTTATTTTTTTAAGGAAGTAGATTGTTTCTATTCACTTAAATGCCATGTAATAACCAACACAGAGTGAGGCACAGTGGCATATCTCTATCTTCCCAGCTATGGACGAACTGAAATAAGAGGGTCATTTGAGATAAGAGTTTGACACCAACCTGGGCAACAGAGTTCTGAAGTGATATTTTATTTGTGCTGAAATGTGGTGTTATTTTATTTGTGCTTTGATAAATAAAGCTTGCCTGAAGATCAGGGGGAAAAGCCATTTTAAGTAAACAAAGTCAGGCAGCACATGCCCTTAATCTGATCACTGAGCAGGCAGGGTCTCTGTGTGTTCAAGGCCGTACTAGGGAACAGAGCCAAGCGTGGTGACACATGCCTTTAATCCCAGTACCAACCATAGAGACCTGGAGGTATGTACAGACAGACTGTGACAAGGAAGTGAGGTAGCTGGGCTAAGAGCCAATGAGAGGGCAGAAAAGCGAGGCATATAAAGGCGTGGGTAGACCGGAAGTAACTTGCATTTGGAAGCTGCAGAGTTGGTGAAGTAAGGTTGGCTGGTGGCTTTTCCTATTTCCCTGATCTCTAAGGCTTTCACCCCTATATTTGGCTCTGTGTTTTTTATTTAATAAGATCATTTAGAAATTCATCTACAGAGTGCAACTGTATCTATCAACAAATACAGAAAACAATAAATTTTTCTGTTTTGGGAGATAAGCACTGTTATTATTCTACAGTGTGAGCAACTGAGGTCTACATAGTAGCATCGAACATGGCTGTCTACTCTGTTTCTTCTACAGAATCATTCATGAAATAAAAATGAATGTCCTTCCATTCATATCGCTAGAAAGCCTCTCACAGTCTCAAGCACAGTCTTTGCTCAGAAAGTACCCTGTAGAAGGATGGCATTTCTCAGGGCTTTTCGGATTAGTCCCATCTGGATGCTTAGCTAGAGTGACAGACTTGGTAATATGAGAAGCGTCAGAACATAGAATATGCTCGATCATCCTTCCACTCATGACCTCTCAATTATATGGACTTACAGTCATCTAAATCATCTTCAGAAAGTAAAGCCATAACTAGTTATGCTGTGTGTAAAATCTCTATACTAAAGCACGAAATGGATCTGCCAGATAGCTCAGTAAAGACCATGACTCAGTAAAGTCCAACTCCTGGATCCAAGGTAGAAAGAGAGAACCAACTCCCCAAAGGCGTCTTCTGACTCCCACAGGTGCCCTCTGTGGTAGAAACAAGCACATAATAATCCAGGTGTCAGGAAAGGAAGGACTAAAAGCAGCTCAGCAAACAGCATTGTTTTGCAGAGAAATGTGTGGCGGAAGTTTTCATCCTGACACAGGAGGTGATATCAGGAGGTGAGTGGGTCTTTCCCCATTGGCTGGAGTACAACCTCGGGCTTCCCAGAATTGACCAGTGTGAAAAGAATGAGTACAAAGGAAATGAAGGAAGGAAGAAGGGTTGGCATCCCAGCCCATCAAGTTCTGAGAAGGCAGGGGGGCCTTCAGGCAAAGAAAAGGCTTACTAGGGGACAAAATTAAAAGACTTCATAAAAGTTGTACAAGCTGGGAGATTAAAGGTGGGAGAGATGTATGAAACATTGGCCCTTGACAGGCAAGTTGTCTTTGATAGAAAAACAAAATAAAACTCTCACATGTGGCACACTTTTGCCTGGGCACACTCACATGCATATACTAATAAATAAAATAAAATTTTATAGAAGAGTGTCGGTATCATGATAATATGTGACTGTGTCTGTGAATTGGGGAAAGTTCCAGTAGCAAGTTATTGATATAAAAATTATAAACAAGTATTGTGTTTTTAATTTTAGATTTATTTATTTTATGTGTATAAATATTTTGCTCTCATGTATGAGTACCCAGTGTGCCTGATGTCCTAAGAAGAAGACATTGGACCCCTGGAATTGGAGTTACAGCAGGTTGTGAACAGACAGTGGGTACTGGGAACCGCCCCAGGCCCTCTGCAAGGGCTGTGAGTGCTCTTCCCATCTGGGCATTTCTCCAGCTCTGGGCAGGTGTTTTCAAATGTGAAAGCTCTTAAGCTGTGAGGTGATCAAAGGTGGTTCATATGATAAAAATAAGATGGATGTCTGGGAAGAGCTGGAAGAGAACACTTTCAGGACTGTGCTGGCAGACAAAGACAACTGTCTGAGGATCTGCACCTTCAGGTATATGCGAATTTGTCCTTCTAAATTCAGTTTGTGTCTTTCTTCTTAGGCCACCTTAGGTCCATCAGGATGGACCACACAAGTGGGCTACCTTAGGTCCTGGCCTGAGTGGGATGTGGTCAATGCAGCCCGGCAGAGGATCAAGGGATGCAGGAAAAGGAATTAAAATGACTCCCCAGACCCTTCTGTGTAAGGTCATCCCTACTAAACCATGCCACTCCTGGAAGTCACCACTCTCCCTCCTCCCCTCCTTCTGTGTGCTGGAGAAGTTCTGGAAGGAAGCTGCACCTATATTGAATATTCTACAAAAGCTGATTGATGAATTAGGATTGTGGAGAGGTTGGAATGTTGTTGCAGGCCCATAGCCAAATACCTCTGGCTATCTCTAGCCTGAATAGACCAGAAATTTCTTCAAATAAATTAAAGAAAGAAAGAACGAAAGAAAGGAAGAAAGGAAGGAAGGAAGAAAGGAAGAAAAGAGAGAGAGAGAGAGAGAAAGCAGGGCTGAAACCCAAGTCCATTTCTCATTTGATAACTTAAGTGCCCATCTCATTCATCACTAGGTAAGTAAGGAGAGAGGAAGTGTGGTGGACAATTGGGTCAAATGCAAAAGGGAGTATTCCCTGTCAAAGGACTGCTGATACTTTGTTACACATACACACACACACACACACACACACACACACACACACACACACACACACTTTTCCTTCTCTTTTAAAGTACCAGGCATGTTATCAGAGGCACATTCTGTGAACAAAAGAGGTTTATTACCTTTCATCAAAATGTCAGACAGGAAGGTTTTAAACTGAGCTCCACAGTATGAAAGACCCTTTCCCATCTATGGAGCTTTGAAACTGATTGCAAATGAGTTGCCTCTGAGCAATGCAGCTAGCAGTAATGGTGTGCATCTGTGAGGCTTTGCTCCAGGCGTGGCCGCATTTACATCACTAAAAACTCTGCAATTACAGCTCAGCCCTTCCTTTCCGGCAGGCAGACAGCGAATAGGAATTGCAACAGCAGGTTTCCTGCCTTGGATTGCCGCCAGCAGCCTGAGTCACCACCCCAGACATCTGTAGAACATTAAGCCCTACCCTTGTTGTCCTCTACTCTGAACAATGGTTTAAACCTCTGACAAAACTTGGCCAAAACCTTAAGAGCCTTCTGAAGTTGAACAGCGGATCATTAGCCTGCAAAGAACAACTTCTGATGTAATTTACATGGTATTAAAAAATTCCCATGTTGGACTGTCATTAGCTCAGTGGCTCCTTCGACAATGCAGCAGAAAGCCCATGAGTGACTCAGATGGTTTTGATAATCTCAACTCCATTTAAACCTCTGTGCTTTAGGAAATGCTATGGTAGACAACATCAATGCTCCAAATTCAATAAGTGATTTTAAGATGTGTCTTTATCTATATGTGAATTTCCCCTTCCATTCACTCCCCATCCTTTTTTCTCTCCTGCTTCCTGTCTCCTAGGGAATAAGAGGCAGCCTGGATGGCCACACCAGTGGGCTCTCTTGGATTCTGGGTTAGGTTGAACTCCGTCCACGGGAGGCCAGCAGAAGATGAAGTGAGAAGGGAGAGAGTGAGGTCAAGGCGGTGGCTCCCCAGAAGGTCTGAACAAGAAATAACTGCAGGAAGCCCCTCAGACAGCAGATGGTTGTTTGTCCAGCAGGCAAACAAGAATGGCTATTGTCCTGAGTGCTCTATGCCAGAAACATAAACAAACATGCTTATGTTTTTCCACTAGGTCAGAGGTTATTGAACAACAACAATTTCACAAGGTGTCATACTTTCAAAGACAGCGATTAGTCAGGTAAGCCTGCCTACCTTGTAATCTGGCTGAGGCAAATGCAGGTTCTTTTATTGCAAATTTAACGACTAATATTAAGTCTCCTATTACACATCACATTGGTAAATCTATCTATCTATCTATCTATCTATCTATCTATCTATCTATCTATCTATCTGTCTATCTGTCTATCTGTCTATCTGTCTATCTGTCTATCTGTCTATCTGTCTATCTGTCTATCTGTCTGTCTTCTAACAATCATCTGGTTTACAAAATGAATACAAGTTAAAAAGGCTACAACAGAGCTCCTGAAATGCAATAGAGTCTTCACTAATAAAATAATTAGTCCAGCCGGGCGTTGGCGGCGCACGCCTTTAATCCCAGCACCCGAGAGGCAGAGCCAGGCGGATCTCTGTGAGTTCGAGGCCAGCCTGGGCTACCAGGAAAGGCGCAAAGCTACACAGAGAAACCCTGTCTCAAAAAACCAAAAAAAAAAAAAAAAAAAAAAAAAAATTAGTCCATGCCCATCTGTGAGGATGAAGCTATAGTTGTGGAGCCTGGGCCATAGAGAGTCAGAGTGGAGGGAAACTCTCAGCTGGGCGTAGAAACAGAAGGGCAGAATCCAGAACCTGGTCAGGAGCAAGAATGACAAGTCCAAGTTCAAACGGATCAGCAGATGGAGGGGCAGATAGCAAGCAGTTAAGCAGAGCACATCCAGAGCGGAGGTGGGGGTAGGTGCGGGGGGGGGGGGGGGGGGGGGGGGGGGGGGGGGGGGGGGGGGGGGGGGGGGGGGATGGCTGGGATGGGGGACATCTCCAGGACAGTTAGGGGTTTCTGCTTGTCAGTCCTTCATGCACACAGCAGGTATCAAAGGACAAGATGGAGTGAGGCTGTATTAGTCAGGTTCTCTAGATGAACAGAACTGAAGTAACAAATTGATATGTTTTTAAATGTACACGTATTTAAAGGGGATTTATTGTCCAACCATGGCTATCTCCTAATGAAAAGGCTAAGCATCTGGTAGTTGTTCAGTTCACAAGGCTGGGCATCTCAGCTGGTCTTCAGTCTACTTTGGAATCCTAAAGAAGGAGGTTCTAACACCAGTGAGGTAATGCCAGAACAGATTAGATGAACTTGTCAGCAAGAGTGAGGACAAACAGGCAAAAATCAAAGGCATCTTCCATCCATGTCCTTTCATGTGGGCTGCCACTAGAAGATGTGGCCCAGATTTAGGGCAGGTCTTCTGACCTGAAATGATCATGATATCAAGAAAAATCCCTCACTGCTGTATCCAGTTGCTTGAGTTTTAGTTGACTCCATAGATAATCAAGTTGACAAACAAGGTTAGGCATCTCATGGGCTTTGCCATTACAGTGTTGAGTGTCACCATTTTATGGGTCCAGATGAGTGAATTACACTTGTTCTTGGTTCACTGTGTCTGATAAGTTCTTGAGTCTAGTTTCCCTGATTCAATTTTAATCTACTCATGTGCCCCTATTGTCCCAATTCACTCTGATAATGTGTAGAGCAGGACACTTTCTACTCCCAGGAGTAAGTCATTTGTTAGTCTATGCCACACAAGTGGTCCTAGTCAAGTGGCGATGTTTGTAGGTCCACCCTGGTATTCAATCATTCCTTACTCAGAATGAAGTAAAAACCTGCTTGTAGAATGCAGTCAAGTTTTACACAATATGGAGTAACTTAGAGTATGATACAGTGTCATCTCAACTATCATGGTTCCTCTTTCTATATGCCAACTCTGCCTCCTTCTGTGCAGCAGCATCAGCCCCTGAGACCCAACCAACCATTCCTATACAGAGAGGACTACAAGAATTTCATAGCCTGTCTTTCAGATCCCCACCTCCACTGCAGTCCACAGTTCACAGCAGCCACAGAGATCCTTCAAAAATAAAAATCCAAGAACAAATGACATTTTCTTGCTTTAAATTATCAAGGGATGTTTGGCTATATTCACCTGTGGTGGTTTGGATGGGGTGTCCTGGATAATTGTTGGGCATTTGAATCCTTGGGCCCTAGCTGGTGACTGTTTAGGGAGAATTGGGAGGTATGGCCTTGCTGGAGGAAATAGGATACTGGGGACAGGCTTTGAGATCTTAAAAGACCCATGCCTTTCCCAGTGTGTTCTGTACCCACTGCTCGCAGTTCAAGGTGTGAGCCCTCAGATGTTTCTGCTGCCATGCCCCTAGTCTGCCTTGGTGGACTATAGCCATCTGGAACCCAAAGCTCAATTAAACACTTACTTCTAGAGGTGACTGTAATCAAGATGTTCTATCACAGCAATAGAAAAGTAAGTCCTCACCATCACATCTGGAGCGTTCCTGTGCTCCAAAGACTGCATTTTATGACGTTTGCCTTCCAAAAAGAGAAAATACATTCTCATATCCTCTCATACTCCAGATATGTTGGCTTGGTGCTATGGATAAATAAACCATAGTATCAGCCACAGTCCTTTGTTTACCTTGTGGTTCACACTCCACGATATACGTACACTTGCACAGATTTGGTTAAATTGCCACGTATCCATTACAGTACTGTACAATGCATCTGGGGAAAGGTTTAGGTGTGTGATTCCTGAAAGTCTGTGTTTAGCTTGGTATAAAACTGCCAGATGATCTTTCCTGATGCATTCCCAGTAGGGAATGAGAGTCAGGAAATGGGAGTTCCCACATCCCACATCAGCGCATCCCACATCCGCACGGCTCTTGGCATCTTCCGCACTTTCAATGTAGCCATTCTAATAGGTGTACAATTCTCATGCTGCTATAATTCCACTTCTCTGAGTACCTCTGCTCGTGAGCATCTTTAATGCTCCTTTGTCACCTGTGTCTCCCGGTCATATCCTATTGTTGAATTTTGATCATTATGATTTCTGAATACAAGCATTGTATTGGATATATGTTATGCTAATATTATCTGTTACTCCACAGCTTGTTATACACTTTTCAACAGTGGCTATCATAGAATAAAAACATTTTTTTTTTCTACCGGGAGTCCAACTTTTCAGTTTTTGCTTTCACGGACTGAATCTTTGCGATTGTTTCTCAAAGTCATCATTAGACCTGTGATCAACTAGATTTTCTCTCCGTTGACTTATAGAGGTTTGATGCTTGCCACTTGACATCAAGGTTTACATTGTCTGGGTTCATGTTTTTGCATTTGGATATCCATTTGGTCCTGTATCATCAATACAGAGAATATCGTTCCTCTAGGCATGCTTGACACTCAGTTTTATACATGGAATTTTCAGATTATAAAATCACACATTTACAATTAACAAAGGATGATCACTAACAATTTGGTGAACATCTTGAATAGTTATTAGTCTTTGTGTGTCTGTGTTGTCTACCCTGTTACCAGCACTAGCTTAACACAATTTTTGGTTTCACATCAAAGCAGAAATCCATAGTTATGGTCTCTGGGAAATACTATATATACTCTTTTATAATCTGATTTTTGTATGAACAAATTTACAAATATTTTCCCAAGCAATTTTCTACATTATTTTTTTTTTAGTTTTGCATACATTTAAGTCAACTGTAATGATAAGATATTTAGAGTAATTCTAGTATTTCTAAATCTGATTAAGTAGGTCTCATCAGAAAAGTGGTCTTTAAAGGAGACTAAGAAACTGGGCATGGTGATACATACCTATCACTGCCACACATGGGGGGCTGAGGCAAGTGCAAGGTCTGGGCTACAGAGACCCTGTCTCAGAAAACATGAGGGGAGAAGGAAAGTGAAGGAATAAACAAACTAACAAATAAGTAAGAAAGTCTAGGAGACAAGCAAGCAAAACTGGGTGCAAACAGAGACATTGGAACAGAAGTAGACGGTCAAGAAGGATGAGGAAGTTGTGTATGTTAAAAGAGTATTTGGTCAGGCTTACTTAGGCCAGATGCATTCTTCAGATGAACACACTTCCAAAATCCTGCCCATTCCTGTGCTTCAGGTTAAACTAAGCTCAATGAAAAGGAAGCCTCCAAGACTTTTAGGTACATTGGGTTCTGCTCTCCTTCCCCCATTTCTGTCTGCTGGCAGGTCGTGCTTTGACTCTGTGATACTGGATACCGCACTTACAGAGAAGGATTCTCCCCTGGACTTGGTGCTTCATAGTACAGGGCTACATACAGTGCACCCAGCTGCCACTGGGTTCAAGAGGATGCATAGTATACTCTACCTCTCAGGGGCCATCTCCTGTTCTGGAATTATACCTCTCTTATGGGATATTTGTATACTGTGTGAAGATGTATTTGCTTTGATTGGTATAATAAGCTGAAAGGTCATTAGCTAGGTAGAAAGTATAGGTGGGATTTCCGGGAAGAGAAAAGAAGAGGAGGAAGAACAGAGGCCCACAGGAGATGCCAGGAGACACGGAGAGGAAACAGGAGGTGCAAGATGAAAGAGAGGTAATACTACATGGTAGAATATAAGTTAACAAAATGAGTTGATGTAAGTTGTAAGAGCTAGTTAGGAACAAGGATAAGCTATAGGCTGAGCTTTTGTAATTACTAAGAAGTCTCAATGTCATTATTTGTGAACTGGTGAAAGAAAGAAAGAGAGAGAGAGAGAGAGAGAGAGAGAGAGAGAGAGAGAGAGAGAGAGAGAGAGAGAGAGAAAGGAAGCAAAAAAGGAAGAAAGAAGGGAAAAAAGAAAGGAAGATCTGACTCCATACCTCCTTCTAGGAGCAGGTCTTCCCCCTCCCCAAGCATACGCTAATGGAAAAATTTTAACAGTTACAAAAATATCAAAAGAAATGCTTGTCAGTAAAAAGGCCAGGCCAGGAGTGGCTGCAGGAAAATATCAATTATCAGTTAGTCCAAAATTAAAAATGTATATGATGGGTTTTTCCCATGCTCTGAAGATCTGCAGCCACTCACATAGTCTTCTCTCTCCCTTTCTCTCTTTCTCTCTCTCCTTTCTCCCCCACTCTCTTTTCCTCTCCTTCTCCCCCTCTTTCCCCCTGACATACTCCTCTCACTGCATTAGTTGCCTAGAAATTCAGGACTGAACAGCAGAAGGCAAATAAAAGGCAGATATGGCAATGACTGTTATTATGCATACCTGATGTCACTTAGTGGAACCCCTTGCCACAGAAGGCAAATCATAGTCACCGTCCACCTTACTGAACTGTCCCTTATAGCACCCACCTCGGAGCCACACCATGTAGCATGGATGAAGTCCTAATTGTGTATTGTTGACATGGGATGAAGTGCTAATTATGTACTGTTGACATGTGTTTGGCTATGTCAAAGACCCCAAAACCTCAGAGCCATGGGAATGGCAAAGCCTTCCACCTGTGTGTGTTGACAAAGTCTGCAAAAACTAGCAGTTGTAGCTTCCTCCTTCCGGGTGACTGCAATCTGAGACTGCTCCCCTAGGAAGACTAGCTGAACCTCCTCCTTGTGTGGTACACAATAAATACACAGAGTTTCTCATTTGCATGGCCAGTGGCCCCCATCAGAGTGAGCACAGCATACCTGATCTCAGTTTTTCTGTCTGTCTGTCTGTGGTTTCTTCGTTCTTGAGTTGCCCACATCAGGTTTCCAGGACCATGCCACGCACCACTTGGCAGCTCTTCTGCTAGATGTGCTGGATTCTAAAACCACCCAAAATTGCCTTTTTGTTTTAAGTCCTGAGCTAAGCCATTCTTGATGGAAGTCTTAGAAATATGAGTTGGTCTCCATT
Source organism: Peromyscus leucopus (assembly GCF_004664715.2). Classification (NCBI taxonomy): domain Eukaryota; kingdom Metazoa; phylum Chordata; class Mammalia; order Rodentia; family Cricetidae; genus Peromyscus; species Peromyscus leucopus. The sequence continues at coordinate 90,866,625 of NC_051070.1, read as the reverse complement.
CCAAGTTTGTGCCTGCAGGCAGCTTTTATGGCCTAGAAAAAAATATGCACTACTGTTTCTTAGCTCCACAGTTAAACTATTTGCAATTCTATGCTCCTGCTCTGCTCAGTAAAACAGCTGGAAGTCAAAAATACTGTATGATACTTGACCAAAACAGCACAGATTATTCTAAATGAATTCTGAGTAGTACTGAGTGTCCACCACCAGGTGTCGCTAATTTCTCTATTATCACAGACCATTTCTTCATTTTTGACATAGTTGGTTCCCAACAGCTGTGGAACCTGCATGGGACTGGACTAGGCCCTCTGCATAAGGGAGACAATTGTACAACTTGGTCTGTTTAAGGGGCCCCCGGCATTGGGATCAGGATCCATCCCTGGCACATGAGCTGGCTTTCTGGAGTCTATTACCTATAGTGGGATGCCTTGCACAGCCTTGATGCAGGGGGAGGGGATTAGTCTTGCCTCAGCTGAATGCCCCAGGCTTTGTTGACTCCCCATGGGAGGCCTTACCCTTTTGGAGGAGTGGATGGGGGCTGGGCTGGGGAGGAAGGATGAAAGGGGGATCTGTGGTTGGTATGTGAAATGAATAAAAAAAAAATCTTAATTTAAAAAAAAAGAAAAATCTCCCATAAAACACTTCATCTTTATAAGCTCACTTGAATAGAGTGAGGGGACTGGGCACAGACAGCACCTCCAATTCTTGTGCAAGAGACTAAAACCTGAATCCAAGGGCAAGGACATGCTGAGTTGTTTTCTGCTTCTGTTTTTTGAGACAGGGTCTTGCTTTGTAACCCAGGCTCATCTCCAAGTTGGGATCATTCTGCCAAGGCCCCCTGATTGCTGGGATTCCAGGTGACTGGCACACCTGGCCACAATCAAGTTCTGTAACTGTCTTAGAAGAGATGGCCACTATGAAAGATAAGCACATCTAAAATTACCCATTTATGCCTGAGCTTTTGCTTTTGTGTTCATGTCTTGAAATTCGTGCCATGTGTGTTGGCTCAAAACTATAATCTCAGCACTTGGGAGACCTGATCAGGATGATTTCCTCAAGTTTCAACAGCCTGTACCGTTCCAGGTCATGTTGAGTTCCAGGTCATGTTGGCATACACATGAAGACTGTCTCAAGCAAACAAAGTACATTGAAGCACTTAGCCTTTCAGATCCATAGTTTAAATGAGTCATTTGAAATGCCACGAGGCAGGATGGGCAGATAGAACTTCCTGAGATATTCTACATAAAGACAGAGGGATCCAAAGACAGTTCATCTAATTTGAAAGTTATCCCAATTGGAACCCAGCAGAGAAAGCTAAGATAAACACTAGCTTCAGAGGAAAACCTAGTTAAAAAAAATCTCTTAAGCCTCTGCCACCTGGGTTGAAGATGCTGGTTTTAGGATATGGTTAATGTCTGGGGCGGAGACTCTCAGTCCTGCCCTACATCCCCCAGGGCACTGTTGTCTGGAGACATTTTGAATCTCTGCTATGGGGGTGACAGTGTGAGTTGAGGGGAAATCTCACCAGATTCTATGGGTAGAGGATGAAGATGTTGATAACATACCACTATTTGTAGGTCAGGGCTATGATAAAGGCCTGGATGGTCCCAAAGGTCCATTGTGCCAGCACTGATAAGCTCTGGTATCAGATAGTATGAATTCTGTAAAGCAATTCAGAGTTTTACAGAACCACACAAAGTCACACAGACCCTGGATTTAATGTGTGACAGCTGAGTAACTTGAGGAAATTACTCTAACATGTCTGGACCTACACACTGTTATTTATAAAGCAAGGATACTAGACAGCCTGGGGCATCCTAAAGGATCAACACATATCAGTTTCATCTTCATAGTTATTGAGGTTTAGTCACATTCATACATTATGACCTTTTGGTCTTTCCCCCTCCAATAAATATATTGAGTGTACACTCTGAACAAAGTCCTGAACAAAAGGCTGTGGTACCCCAGAAGAAGGAGTAAGCTCTGGCCCTGATGGAACCAACCTTCCTGTGAGACATCTGAGTTGGTTTCTCCTTACTTCAGGATGGTGGCCAAGTCAAGCAAGCATACAGAAGACCAGACATGTGAGCATGGGTAGGAAGGGCCAATAAGTCTAGGCCTCAATGTCAAGGCTAAGGCAGACACCAAGTGGCGAGAGGAACAGTGAAGGAAATGCAGGGAAGTGTGGACTTGGAGATTCTGAGAAACTTCAGATGAGGCACGCAACTTTGTAAGGTCCTGATACAGTATCCGTGCTTCCTCCCTGACTCTTGATCTTATTTTGAAATCTTTTTGTTTGTGTTAGGCATGTTTTGAAAGGGAATCCACTAGCCGGGCGTTGGTGGCGCACGCCTTTAATCCCAGCACTCGGGAGGCAGAGCCAGGCGGATCTCTGTGAGTTCGAGGCCAGCCTGGGCTACCAAGTGAGCTCCAGGAAAGGCGCAAAGCTACACAGAGAAACCCTGTCTCGAAAAACCAAAAAAAAAAAAAAAAAAAAAAAAAAAAAAAAAAAAAAAAAAAAAGAAAGGGAATCCACTTAAGATGGTAGTGTGATCATTTATTTCTTCAGACTAGAAAGTTGTGAATCAGGGTTCTCTGAAGAGGCCATCTCTGTGTTGAAGGTTCTGAAGGCAGATTGCCTGACTAGAACTCTGTGATGTGGAGAGATGGGACACTGCAGAGAGAGAGCCAGAGTGATCTTGGGTGATCTGCAATCCCTTAATAACCATCACTTTCATCCTCTACACTTGACCTAAAATCTTTGTGACTAATGGGTAAAACGCTTTAAAATGTGTTTCTCAGTAGACCACTTGCTACCACCAACCTTATAGCTAAGGGTGATAGAAGATGACATCTGAAACCCATAGTAGAGCTTTCTCTGCTCTGCTATTACCTTCCCGCCAGATAGCACCACTGATATATTTGGTAAAAGAGTTAATCCTTTTCTCCTAAGACTATAAACTATCATGTGACTTCTTCTGAAATAGAGCATATTACTGAGGGGACTGAATCCCCATTCTGACACATTCAGCTCAGATTAAAGTACCGCTTACCCCTTGGAGCAAGAGCATCATTTTGTATCAATAAACATATGTCCCTCCCAGCACTCGGGAGGCAGAGGCAGGAGGATCTCTGTGAGTTCGAGGCCAGCCTGGGCTACCAAGTAAGTCCCAGGAAAGGATCAAAGCTACACATAGAAACCCTGTCTCGAAAAACCAAATAATAATAATAATAATAATAATAATAATAATAAAAAATAATAAAAATAAAACATATGTCCCAGGATAGAACCCTAGTGTATGGACTGGTGAGATGGCTCAGTGGTTAAAGATGCTTGCCACCAAACCTTTAAACCTGAGTTCAATTCCCAGGATCCACATTATTGTCAGAGAGAATCGATTTAGGCAAGTTGTATTCTGATCTCCAAATGTATCCCCATGGCATGTATTCATGCGCCAGGTCATGTCCAGACTACATCTAACTGGAAGCACTGTTGACAATAGGGCTGTTCCTGACTTCAAACTGAGGCAGCCAGGATAACCTTCAGGTTGGATTTGACATGGAGTTCATACTTAAATCACTCAATAACAAATACATTGTGAAGTTGCTATAATGTGACCTTTTTGCCCAAGACTGGACATGTGACAGTAAATTGGGGAAACACAGAAGTGTTTTGTAGATGTAATAAATAAAAAGTAGAAACACACACACACACACACACACACACACACCACAAGATGCTACCACTGCTGCTCATGCTCCTGTTTAAATAAAGGTCACTAACAAGTGTGTCAAGTTTATTCAAGCATAACATAACTGGGATTCAGCTCCAGGGAATCAGAGCCGCAGCCATGAGCTATGAACTCCCCAGAGCTCACATCAGCCATCTCTGCAGATGTTTATCTTGCATGACCGCTGTGCTGGCCTCCACAGCTCCACAGCCCCCGAGCGCTGCCTTCTCCCCAGGATGCCTGGCTACTATTCTTAGTCACCAGCAATTTTGTTTTTATCTTCATTCCCTTGTCCATTTTGAAAGCACATGATTGTGAGTCAATAGCAGAGAGAGCAGGCATGTTAGAGGAGCTGAGGCCTGGAGCACCAATCTGGTGATTAAACTCTTGGGCCATGCTGGTACATTGCAGAGTTCTTTCTTTTAAATACAGAGCAGTTGCATTTGATATGAGATGGGCTGACTCAGGCCTGTCATGCTAAGCAGGTCACTTAATTGTGGTGGCATATGCAGCCTGAATAAAAAATGTTATAGTGGTTTCCAAAGAGGGAGAGGAGACTCCAAGCTCAAAGAGAAAGTGCAAAGGGATTATGTCGAGAATATTTCTCTTTTCCTGTAGTTTTGTCTTTGGCTTTTACTGGTTCAGTATTAAGTATCTTGAATGATATCACTAGTCCTGTGACAAAGTTGAAGCCCACAGCTTTTCTTAAAAATAATCTAAACTCTGGTGATAGAGCCACAAAAATCTACTTTAGATTCAGCTCATGTGGTAAATCTCACAATTTATGGCTGATTAATTAGCTCACAATGTGTGTGCTGCTTCCCCTAGCTGCACATGCCTTGGTTCTTCTCGCACATCACCTTCCTTCCATGTCCTCCTGCACTCATGCCTCATCAGTGAGTTTCCACAGAGAAAGCATGCTAATCCAGTCACTCCCAAAGACACCATCAGAACACTGTCTTCCCTCTCTTCCTAGACAGGCTGCTGCTGCTGTAACTTCTAAGGCCACCATCTATTTTTAAAAACTGGCTTTTAAATTAATTGATCAGATACTATATATTCTTTCATATGTGGTCTGCTCTTCTCAACCTTTTGTGTGAAATTCATCTCTATTGTTTCAACTCTGGTTTTGCTCATTCTTTTTTATTTATTTTTGAGATTGTATTTTAATTACAGCATTCCTCCCCTCCCTTTTCTCTATCCACACCCTTCCATATATTTTATTCATTCTTATTGCTGCAAGCACATTGTATAAATATGCCATATTGTATATTCCAATACATAATAATAACTGCATGATTTTATATATTGTTTTATAAATAGTCAATTCTGAATATACTTATTTGGGAATTATACATTTAGAAATGGAGCTGCTTAGACATAATATATTCCAAATATATAGATATACATATAAAATATCTAATTACATATTACATGTATATAGTGATTTGAATGAGAATGGCATAGGCTCATATATTTGAATGCTTGGTCCTCAGTTGGTAGAACTGTTTGAGAAGGATTAGGAGGTGTGGCCTTGTTGGAGGAGGTGTCACTGAGGGTGGGCTTTGAGGTTTCAGAAGAGGGAGTTAGAACCCTCTGCTGTGTACTTGTGCAGCTACTGTTCCAGCACTGTTCCTGCTTGCCTGCTGCTGTGCTTCTACCTACAGTGATCACAGACTCTAACCCCCATCCACCCACTGTGATCACAGACTCTAACCCTCCATCCACCCACAGTGATCACAGACTCTAACCCTCCATCCACCCACAGTGATCACAGACTCTAACCCTCCATCCACACACAGTGATCACAGACTCTAACCCTCCATCCACACACAGTGATCACAGACTCTAACCCTCCATCCACCCACTGTGATCACAGACTCTAACCCTCCATCCACCCACAGTGATCACAGACCCACAGTGATCACAGACTCTAACCCTCCATCCACACACAGTGATCACAGACTCTAACCCTCCATCCACCTACAGTGATCACGGATTCTAACCCTCCATCCACCCACAGTGATCACAGACTCTAACCCTCCATCCACCTACAGTGATCACGGACTCTAACCCTCCATCCACCCACAGTGATCACAGACTCTAACCCTCCATCCACCCACAGTGATCACAGACTCTAACCCTCCATCCACCCACAGTGATCACAGACTCTAACCCTCCATCCACCCACAGTGATCACAGACTCTAACCCTCCATCCACCCACAGTGATCACAGACTCTAACCCTCCATCCACCCACAGTGATCACAGACTCTAACCCTCCATCCACCCACAGTGATCACAGACTCTAACCCTCCATCCACCCACAGTGATCACAGACTCTAACCCTCCATCCACCCACAGTGATCACAGACTCTAACCCTCCATCCACCCACAGTGATCACAGACTCTAACCCTCCATCCACCCACAGTGATCACAGACTCTAACCCTCCATCCACCCACAGTGATCACAGACTCTAACCCTCCATCCACCCACAGTGATCACAGACTCTAACCCTCCATCCACCCACAGTGATCACAGACCCACAGTGATCACAGACTCTAACCCTCCATCCACCCACAGTGATCACAGACTCTAACCCTCCATCCACCTACAGTGATCACGGATTCTAACCCTCCATCCACCCACAGTGATCACAGACTCTAACCCTCCATCCACCTACAGTGATCACGGACTCTAACCCCCCATCCACCCACAGTGATCACAGACTCTAACCCTCCATCCACCCACAGTGATCACATACTCTAACCCTCCATCCCCCTACAGTGATCACAGACTCTAACCCTCCATCCACCCACAGCGATTACAGACTCTAACCCTCCATCCATCTACAATGATCATGGACTCTAACCATCCAAAACAAGAAGCCCAAATAAAGTCTTTGTTCTCTAAGTTGCCATGATTACAGTATCTTATCACAGCAATAGAACAGTAACTAAGACAATGTAGCACATTTGTAATACCTATATATGCCACATATAAACCTATATAAATGCTGATATTACTGACTTCTCCAAAGTTATGTCAGTGTATTATCTCACAGTAGTGTAAGGAAGCTGTAGTTATTCTATGCCCATACCGTCAATAGTATTAGTCAGCTATTTTGGTAAAGACATTGTATTAGAATAATTTATTTGGGCTTACAGTTCCAGAGGGGTAAAAGTCTATCATGGTGTGCAGGCATGATACCAAGAGGTAGGCATGGTGGCAGATGCAAGAGGCTGAGAGATCACATCTTAACCATAAATAGGAAGCAGAGGGTGAGACAAGGATTTATCTTTGCAAAGCCAGAACCCAGTGATGTACTTCCTTTACCAAACTGAACCTTACTATAACCTCTCCAAACAGCTCCACTATCTAGGACCAAGTATTCAAATACCTGAACCAATGGGGACGGTTCTTATTCAAACCACCACAGACATAGTTTCTGTAGAATGAATATATTCATCTTATTTTACATTAAATTTTCTTCATAGCTAGAGTGAATTTCTTCTTCTCAATTTATGTGAATGGTTGCAACTTTAATATAGCTAGTAATATATAATAGTATAGTCATATCTAGTCACCGCCAAAAATATCCAAAAATAAAGTGTCGGTGGTTCATTTTTTCCATCAGTAAATTAATCTTCTATGGATTTAATATTGATACAGTTAAGAGCAGGAAAATGAAGTTGGCAGCCATTGAAATCCAAGCTATTTCTTTATTACACCCTTTAAAGACATCCCATTGTGAGAACAATTAGAAAGAGTATAAGAGTAATTCATAAGGTACCGAGTCTGATTGTTAAAACGAAGTTCACTGCCTCAGGAAGATCTCAAAGCCAGTAACAACTTCAGATCCTTTCTTGATTCTATTTAATAGAGAGGGAAACCAACAGATGGTGGAGAGAAGCCTGACTTCAGCATGTTAAGGAGTTCCAGAGCCTAGAATTCCACCCTTCCAGACAAGACTGGCTACCCATGGTCTGAGACATAGTTTTATAGCCCAGTTGTAACCAGGAACCTTCTAGAGTTCCTTTTAGTCCAAAAGGAAGAGAGGTTCTCACTGAAATTTCAACATAATCTCTTTTGTCATGGAAACTCACAATACAGACAGAACTTGACGGTGTGGGGGTATTGCTCAGTGGTAGAGCATTTGACTGCAGAGAGGACTTGGCTATCATCACTAGTAGCCAGTATTATGAGAATATACTGAGCCATTGATAGTGTATTTTGATTTACATGTAGTCCCAGGAATGTATCTGAGAGCAAAATTCTAAGCGAGGTGCTCTAAGCCAGCTTTGGTCTCTGGTGTCTATAGAGTGGAGAAGAGCTCACCCTCTGTTGTCAGATGTTTCCAAACTCTTACTCATACTGTTGTTGGTGTCGGTGGACCTCAATGTGCTCCTTGAACTTGTTTCCACTATTTTTTCTCATTTATAAAGTCATATCTACTACCAAAATGTAGAGATTAAAAGATAGATAGATAGATAGATAGATAGATGATAGATAGATAGATAGATAGATAGATAGATAGATAGATAGATAGATGATAATAGGTAGATAAATAGAACAAGAATTATCAATCATTCTTCATTTACTCTTCCCACCTCATTCTTATTCATATAGACACATAAAACATGGGGCCACCATTTGCTCTAGGGCTGAGATTCCTCAGAAATGAGCTAATGAATGAACACGACAATGTTCTAGTTTCTGGTTCTGTCATGAATGTACAGAAGCATAGCTATAAGGTGAATCCCCTTTACAGCTCCAGACTCTCAGCCCTGACATATCATAAGGATGTGTGGTGTCCTTAATATCTCATGAGTCTTGTGCAGTAAGCAGGAACTGGCTGAGATGGAGAAATGTATGGTTTACCATTGTCCTGTCATTTGGACAGAGTTCTGTGTTGGGTATTAGCTGGGTGGACAATTCCCTTGGGAATTATCATCAGGCAAGACTTTACCTTTCCTGGTTACATGAGCCAGATTCTAATGAAGACAAATCTAAACTGGAAGATTATGTAGCCTCCATTTTGAGGTACATCAAGATTTGGCTAGATGAATTTACTCTGAGTATAGGAGCCTAGCAGGAGTCCACCACAAGGAAATGAAGAAGTGGATACTCTTAGTGCCATCAGGATAGTACCTGAGTGAGAAGTGTTGAGGATAGTACCTGAGTGAGAAGTATTGAGCTGGGTATCTTTCCTGGTGGAAAATAGAAATAAAACAGAAAGGTGAATATGAGTGCATGTTACACCTGATGTGACTCACACATTTCTTCATCAGAACTTTGCTAGAAGTTTTTGCTAGAACATTTTATAGATCAGTGGTTCTCAACCTTCCTAATGCTGTGACCCTTTAATACAGTTCTTCATGTGATGATCCCAGCCATAAAATTATTTTCATTGCTACTTCACAAATGTAATTTTGCTACTGTTATGAAATGTAATGTAATATCTGTGTTTTACAATGGTCTTAAGTAACCCTGTGAAAGGGTCATTGGACCTTCAAAGGGGTCATGACCCACAGGCTAAGAACCACTGGTATAGAAGGTATTTGACCATTAGATCCACAGATTCAAATTACTTTAGTAAAGTTACATTTCTTACAACCCAAGGAAATTGTACTCATACCTGTTATGTGCAGGAAAAATGCCTAGTACATATAAATGGTCATCACCATTATCTGGAAGATCTAATTAACACCCTGTCTCTTGTTACCCAAGAATTAAGCTGTAATTGTAGTGTCTGTTATGCCATGCTATAAATAGTTGTGTTTTTTTTTTAACTAAGACTTTACTAGCAGAAATTTTTTTTTCAGTCTCTAACTGAAATGTTCTGGATACTAGGATATTAAGAATATTCACTAGATGGCCTCAAACAAAATAAAAATCTGACTTTTATAAAGTATTCTTTATCAGTCCAAGTTAACATAATAGATAGGATGAGAGGAAAATGACTGAGATAATCAGGAGTGCATCAAGCAAGTTTTCTGATGTTTTTGTAGGAAAGCATGTGCCTCTTGTGTGTATTGTCATTGTATTTCTTCCTGCAGTCCATGGAGAACAGCCATCACCATCTGGCCAGGCTAATTCTGGGTGGCTGCAGCTGCAGCCCAGTGTCTGGCAATCACGGCTCCAGGTTCTTTCCATACTAAATAGTTGGCTCAAGTTGCAGCCTGCCCAGCATATTCCACTTCAGATAGCCTCATTTCTAGTAGGAGATCATCCTTGTCATTCAGAAGCCTGGCATTCACATTCCCCTTCCCCTTTTAGGACGATGCATCAGGATTTTGGAACCCCACACACACATCTCACTTGGGCACACTCTCTTACACAGATGGTTGCAGTAGTCCTATAATTGGTCCCTCTGTTTTGATTTTTCTATTTCATAATCCATCCAGTTCCAGTTCCAGATTGACTATTCAGAAGCCCAGATCAAACCCTGTTATTCCCAGGTCACAATTTGTCTTTTGGAAGAGTCTCACTGTAGGCCAGGCTACCCTTGATGAGTCATCTTCGTGCTTTAGATCTTTGCTAGGATTACAGGTGTGGGCCACCACACTGTCCTCCAATTATGGATGTGTTAATGCTGTGTGGCTCCAGGATAAATCAAGCATCCTGGGTTTCACTCAAGACATTTTACTACCTGCTCCTACTCTTGGCACGCTCTATAGCATAGTAGCTGCAAGTTTAGTGCTCACAAGTACTGGCCCACAGCACTGCCTTTCCCATATAACCAAGACGTTCTGGCACGCATGTGTTTTATCTCATCAACAAAGTGAATAAGGTCAAGGTTTTAATCTTCATAATACCTCCAGAGTAGAGGGCCAATGAATGGTTCCTGTAACTAAGCTTTGCCCAGCTTCCTCTTGAACAAAAGGGCCCAGAAATTCAGGACTGACAGTTATGTAGTGAAGAGAAGTTGAAGTGGGCTGTCCACCAGAAAGTAAAAACCACCCCCACAAATTCCAGCTTACAGATTGCCTTTGGGCCTTTCTCATTTCCTCTCATGCCAGTTTAGTTCATTCTGACCTTAACGAGAAATACTGTTTCTTCAAAGGTAAACGAGTATGAACACGAACCTGACAAATGACAGCAGCTCAGTAGCTGCAGCTTCTCTAATGTCTGTTGATGTGGCCGAGCTGGTCTTTCTGCTCTGAGACATCCCAGAACTGTGAAGAAGAGTCTCAGGGACTTAAGTCTCATCTACTCTTCTCTCTGCAGTGCCTACTGAAGGAGATGTTCTCGGAGCTTCAGCAAAGCTTCTCCAGACCTTCAAGGGACTCTCAGGGAGGAGAAACGCCCAATGGCACAAGCCGCCTGAAAGGCTGCTGTTCTTGATGTTCTTGTCTCTTCAAGAAACCTTTATGTTCCTTTGCATCTATGTACATTCATTTTGATGATAGAGAGTCAGTGGGCTTGAGGATAAAGGGCTCAGAATTTTGCCATCACCCCATTCATGACTCCAAATGTCAACACAAAGGCCAAACTTTCTTGGAAAAGTAACTTTGTATCTTGACATTTCTTTTTCACTTGTGAAAAAGGGACAGGACTAGCTAAGGCAAAGAATCATTGTCAGTATTAAATACCTACAGACTTCTTTATAAAAGCCTTCATTAATCAGTAATACCTTCAAATAAATTTATATTCACAACATAATACATTATATACACATACATAATATACAACACACACACACACACACAAACACACACACACCAGATACACAGATTTACTAGGAAAGTTAGTATTCAGCTATATTCCCCTGATTGAGGAGGCAGAAGCAGGAGGATTGTGAGTTTGAGCCAGCCTAGGCTACAGCCTTTTATTTTTTAGGCATAGATTCTGGGTCTCATGCAGATGTGAATCCAAATCTTGTACTACATATTTCACACTGTGTGCTCAGGAAATGACTTTGTTTTTGCAAAGCCTGCTTCTTGACCTATGTGGTGGAAAAACATTACAAAGCAAAGCATCTCTATATACGTGACAGCTTACAGAGAAATGATAAATTCAGGGAGGCAAAGTGTTGCTTTGCTCATGTTCACCTCCTCTGTGTGTGTCATCTGATTGTGATTTCTGAACTGTGTGCTTCCGGTGAACATCTACAAGCATATCTATCCTCCTCTGTGCTGTGAATACACACTGCGGTGTCCTTCCCCAACACAGTCGCTCTTATACCATCCCTCCCGAAAAAGCCTTTCTAGTATTCTGGCCATGTTCACTTCCTTGAAGCCCTTTGAAACAGACCTAATTTAACTTGGAACAACAGTGCACTCCCAGGGTGGCAGGCAAGCTGTAAACATGCAAAAGGGAGAGTCACAATTGCAGGGGTCTCAGAGCCGAGAACTGCTAACTCCCCAGTGGTCAGCCTGCATGGCTGCCTTTTAGCTGCCTTCTTCAAGGGAGTTTCCCGTGGGCCCTGGGAGCTTGCTCACTCCTGGTGCAAGGAAGCCTTGGCCCAGTATTTTCCTTATGTTCAGATTGGTTTATCATGTACAAAAAATGTGCAGAAACATGGAACTCTGTATATACATGTGGTGCTAATAGACTCTTTTCCCTAAAGGAGCAGAGTGAGTTTTGTCCCTCTCTGTCTGGTACTGCAGAAAGAACACCTGCTATGCATAACACAATGCACTGTATGTTCAAGCCACAAATAAAACGGCGCTCAGTCCCCATCCTTCAGGGCCTCAAAACTAAGTTCTCCTTTCTCAGCATTCACACGTGACTTGACTTTCATGATTTATGCAACAGTGATGGCACTAATAGTCTGTCTTAGGTATAGAAATAGATATTACAGAAATATTTGAAGCCAATAATTCTCAGAACAGAAAGACCAGGAAGATGATGACTTCCTTCTTGAGAGTTTGCTTCAGAACCCTTATATTTGACAATAAAAAACATTATTTATATACTAAGATGTAAAGAAAAACTGTGTAATTGGGACCTGGGGGGATGGCTCAGCAGTTAAGAGTACTTACTGCTCTTGCAGAGAGCCTGGATTTGGTTCTCTCTTCCAGAGAATCCACAGACACACACACACACACACACACACACACACACACACACACACACACACACAAAGTAAATAATAAATATTTTAAGTGTAATATAATTTAAAGGTCAGAAATAGACTAAGCACTTTTAATTGTGATATCACAAAATAAAAATTTATCATATCAGTATTTTCTAAAATTAAGTTCTAAAACATTTAAGGTCATATCTGTATTTAAAATAAATATCTCAGGATGATAAACTTTAAATTCACATTTTAAACTATTAGGCTATTCTGAATGAAAAATGCAATTCACATCTAACATGTGTACCCACAATAATTCTGACTTTTCTGGAGTACTTGTTTTACAGCACTGCTAATGCTGCTGGCTTTCCAAGTTAGTGAATTGAGTTAATTAAAGGAAGAGGAAAGAAGCCTCACACTCACAGGGGTCACCTGAGACCAAAGATGCCACCCAGAAAATCACAAAACTAAGATAAAAAAGTACCTGTCTGCCTCTCAAAATGACATCATTTACACGCAAAAGTCTGTACATGGTGTAAGACCATGGTTCCCAAAATGCTCTATGAGCCTTTAGGGTGTACAAGTTTTCTTACACCACTTCATCAACAACGATTTCTTCACTCTTTCGGTCAAAATATCACCTAATCTGTTGCCACGTGCCAGGGAGTTTTCTAAATTCTTTAGATACTGGAGCTAGCCTGGGCCTTGCCCCCAGCCCAGGCAGACACTGTAGAAGTCTTGGATCTTCAAGCACTTTAGAGTTGTTTTTTTTTTCACCTTTAGTAAGGTGTTCCACTGTGAACTCAAATGTAGCTTTCCTCAGCTTTGTCACAAATTTCTGACAATTAGACATATTTTCAAAAGATATGTAGGGCTACACAGTGATTTTTATTTTCTTTTATCCTGACCCCATTTTAAAAGAACTAAGCTGACCAGTACTCACTTCCCATTGCCGCATTAGCCAATTATAAGAAATTACAATCAGGAAATAATTCAACATACACATAAAATGTTCATTATAGTCTTAGAAGATTAAAAAAAAAGGGAAAAACACCTAATTTCTTCACATATAAGGACTAAGGAGAAAAGGACATAGCAACACCATATATTACCATCCAACTTGTAAAAACAATCTTTTAGCCAGATGTGGTGGTACACTTATAATCACAGTCCTTCCAGGCTAAGGCAAGAGCATATGATATCAAGGCCATGCAGAGCTACACAGGAAGTTTATGTCCAGTCTTTGTTGCGTAGTGATGGCTGTCTCAAGACTAACCTTTGAATGCTAAAGTAATGGGAAATATTTTTTTTTATGATTTTCTTTTATTTTTTTAAATACATGTTTTTAAACTTTAACAACAAATACATATCATTTTGGTGACAAGAAATCTTCAAATACATATGTTCCACTGGAATATCCAGGGAGGTCAGGGAATTAGAAGGGCCCAGAATTGTGTGTGTTTATGAAAGGGAAGATAGAATTCAGTGATATAAAGGGCTAAATAAGAATAATGAAATAGAAAGGTTAATGGGATGAAGGTTGGGAGGGCAGAGTGATAAAGGAAATATAATCAGGAATAACTAACATTAGCAACATTTTTAAAAAATCTTATGGAAATGTACTGCTGTAAAAGCTTCCTAAATTATATACATCACACATACACAAAAAGTTTAATTGGAGCTACCCACAATGGGGGAAATGCTAGACACCATAGGCCAACGTTTAAAAAGCCCAGTGCCAGGAATGGGTAACCTCTTCTGGAGTTGTTGGCCAGTGAGGTTTCCTAGAACCCCAAACATTGCATGATATTGCTACTGCTCTTGGTTGCCCTCCAGACCTTGATGGTAAGACCTTATTGTTAAAAACAGCACATACTTGTGTCACTGAACACAGAGAAATCAAACTGGTACTGACCTGGAAGCTTCATCCTTACTGGCCAGCTTTCATGGTGCTGGGAGGCCCTATTCATGTTATTGGAAGAGAAAAGTAATCACCAATCTTACCCAGCTTTGACCCCATGAGTTAAAGTAATGACCAGCCTAGCAAGACATGCCCAGTGCTGCGATAGTGGCATGGATGTCATGGGAGTAATGAACCACTTTCTGATTGGTTGTAAGGCCCACTGCACAAGTTGAATACCTGTATCTGGCACCATTATCAGGACCAAGGACCTGTGGATATACAGGTCACAGACCCAGGAGACACCCTATGACCATTACTCTGCTAAATGGGCACAGTAGTAAACCCATTCCTAAATGACTTATTGTTGTATTCAGAGATCAGTGCATTTTTTTTAACTCTCATCAATATATGGCAATTAACATGGAGACCCACAAATGGCCAAGGTGAAGAGAATAAGAGACTGTGAATTAGTTACTTCTAAACAGGCAATCTGTATCATCACCTCCGTTCATGGTTCAGAGGTCATTGTGGAAGAGGAACAGAAAGACTGTGAGAGCTAGAAGCAGTAGATAATTACCAGGAAATGGTGCTTTTTGGACACTGCAGGGCAGTCGCACATATGAAATCACAGCAGTTGAGACAGCAAGCCAAGACCTGTGCAGGCTCAATCCAGACAAAATCCCAGCACAGACGCCAGTGACAGGCACAGAGTCCTACCTGTGGCGAAAAAGCTGTTGACTACTGGTAGCTGTTGGGAGAGGGGAAGCCAGTTTTCAGTTAGTGTGTGGACTGTGCTCCAGTGTAAGGCCACACATCTGAGAGTACATGGGCATCACCAATTATACTTGATGGGTTTAAAAAATACACAAAGTTGAGCTGGGAAGTGAGGATGAATCTGGGAGGAGTTGGGGGAGAAAATGAATATGGTAAAAATTCACTGTTCAAAATTCCCAAAGAACTAATAAAAATGAGAAAACCATCATTTAGAATTTTGAATTCTAATAATTTGCTTGTTTGGTAAGTATTCAATTAAATGATAGATGAATAACAGATAGGAACAGTACTATATTCTTCTCAACTACTGCAGTATAATTTACAGCCATGGTTCTCAACCTGTGGACCATGACCCCACAGGGGTTACATATTGGATATCAACATTATGATTCATAACAATAGCAAAATTACAGTTATGAAGTAGCAATGAAGTAATTGTATGGTTGTAGTCACCACATCATGAAGAGCTGTATTAAAGGGTTGCAGTATTAGGAAGGTTGTAAACCACTGATACAAATATATAAAAATTTTAAGTGGAATTATGCACAATGGGGGAAATGCTAGACACCATTGAATCATGTGCCTGAGCTTAGTCCATTATTTTACAGATAAATATTAAGTGTTTTTCATTTTTCTTTACCAATTTCAGTAGATTGGCAGAAATTGCATTGCTATATTCAATTTTTTTGAATCTCTAAGTTCATCTGTGAATGGATCCCAGCAGAGCTTTGTGACATGATTTTTCACCATTATAATATATATCAAATCAAGGCCATTTCATAGAAACTCTTTCTATGATCATTCCTTACCATCATCAATAATAGAAAGAAATAATTTTGTGAAACCTATTGACTTATCTTTTCATGATTCAGTTGAATGAGAAGGTGGCACACTGTTTCAGACTACCTGAGTTAGAATTAAGAAGTCCTAAGGCCAACACAAAAAAATCTGAATCTAAAAAGGTTCACAAAGATTACCCAGATAAAACACCTGGTCAACTTTTCTCCAATGGAGATGATCGCCCATGCTATTTGTCAATTTTTCATTCATTCATTCATCATTCATTCATTCCATGAATAGTAATGATTGTGGGCCTCTTTGGGCCTTGAATATTCATTAGTGATTTTAACAGTTTCTTCTGTCAAGATGTTTGTGAGTTTATGAAAGAATAGATTATAACGAGAGGAACAAGCCTAGAGCTTTGTGATTCCTGCCAATCAGTGCTATCAAAGAAATACAAGTGTTTTCCCTCTGACCTGTGGCAGATACATACCAACACACATGCTTGCACACAAACAACTAAATGTAATTGTCTTAGGGTTTCTATTGCTGTGAGGAGACACCATAGCAACACTTATAAAGGAAAACATTTAATTGGTGCTGGCTTACAGTTTCTGAGTCTTAGTCCATTATTGTCATTGTGGGAAGCAAGGCTGCATGCATGCAGACATGGTGCTGGAGAAGGAGCTGAGAGGTCTACATCTGGATTCACAGGCAACAGAAACAACTCTGTACTATACTGGGTGTACCTTGAGCATAGGAAATCTTAAAGCTCACCTCCATAGTGACACACTTCCTCCAACAAAGCAACACCTACTCCAACAAAACCACACCTCCTAATGGCACCACTCCCTGAGGGCCAAGCACTCAAACACATGTGTCTATGGGAGCCATATCTATTCAAACCACCACAGTTATAAACATTTAAAAATAGTAATGTTTTTAAAGAAATATAAGTACTGCGGTGGAATATCCATCAAGGTGGAAAGTGAAACTGTCAGAGGATATCTGGATGAGAATCTAGGACAAAGCATCCAACTCTGAGAAAAGAGAAGGAAGATGATTCTAGATGACCAAAATAACAGGCACAAGGCAGAAAACGATCTGTACGGCCAAGCAGCAGAGTTGAGGTCACACTTTCAGGAGTGCGGCAGGCTTCGGGGAATCTACTGCAAAAGAGGAGGCAGGGGGACTCCTGTCTGTTAGGAAGGAAAGAGAAAAGAACGGGTCTGAACAAGGTAAGCGACCTAACAGGCTTGACCACCAGGAAGAGGAGGAAACATTCTCTCCTTGGAAGCAGGAAATGAATACTTCAACTGACAGACAAGACGATTTTGCTGCCAGAGTTTGAGAAGATGTGGCCGAGTGTGAAATAGGCCTTCTGAAGGTACAAGGAGGGAGGGAGGGAGAGAGGGAGGGAGGGAGGGAGGGAGGGAGGGAGGGAGGGAGGGAGGGAAAGGAGAGAGGGAAAATAGGAGGGAAGGAAAAAGAATATCCACGAGTAAGAGAGAGCTGCCTAAGATGATCAGGAGACAGCTGACTGAGGAGACAGTCGCTGGGAGGCACCTAGATCCCAGCTTGTAGGATGCTATGAATTACAGATTCAATAACAGCAAATTAAAACTTTAGCCAGCAGGTTAAGGTTTCAAATAGGGTCAATCTTATTTATGTAAATACATGTATTTATACACACACACACACACACACACACACACACACACACGCACGCACGCACGCACGCACGCACGCGTGCGCGCAAATATATGAACACATTGGCAAATACAGGTTTTCAGAAGAAACTCCACCAGCACATCAAGTAGCACTTACTACTGATAGGCTGAGTGATTTTTGATGTGTACTTTATTCTGTAATATTAGAATTATTTAAGTAATAAATAACACTTCACCCTTGTACTTTCATGTCTTTATTTTTTATAGCCCACAGAGTTTAACTAGTGCTGCCAGCACATGCATAGTCAGGAGCAAGTTACCAAGGGTGACACCACAGAAGAAAGGTGACTTCTTCCAGTAGCCATTAGCCACTAGCAATACTTCCTCTGTGAGGGATGTGGTCCTATCTGTCCTTCCACCAGCCATGCTGGGATGTTGACAGGCTTGGGATTGTGCAGGTCACAGGCAGACAGCACAGCTGCTGTGAGTTCACACGTACCATGGTCATGCCATGTGCAGCAGACAGTGCTCCACAGCTCTCCTTCCCATCCTCCAACTCCCACATTCTTTCCAGTCTTCTTCTGTGATATTCCCTGAGCCTTGGAGTGGGGTCGAGGGGTGAGGGGACGTAGGTGTCAGACTCAACAGTCACTTAGTCTAAGCACCTTAATGGAAGATACTATTTTTCCTTGTAAAGACAAGAAATGTGAGGTTTATAAGGGATAAACCAGGGAGATGGGTATGTCTCCTGTCTCCAGTTTCTACTAATGCTCTTTCACTCTCATTATGCACGTACAACCCAAGCCCATTTTTCATTAGCTATATCACCTCTTTTTTGTTTGTTTGTGCAGTGAGACAGAATCTCACTATATAGCCTTAGCCAGCCTGGAACCTACTATACAGGCTGACCTCAAACTCATAGGGATCCACCTGCCGGACATTCTACAGGACACAGAGAAAAGTGAATGAGAGACTCTAGGCCTGTAGGCTGAAGATGGATGCCCCAACACTGCAGACAAACTTTGCAGGTAGTCAGCTTTCTCTGTCATTCTAGATTTTTGGAAGTTGCTTACAATGCTCTTCCTGTTTACTTAGGTAATATTGTATCATTCTGAGATCTTTGATGTAGGTGAAGACTAGATAGTTATAATTTTCCTTGGTTATGATAAAAGATAAATTAGATATAGAACTTTAGACTCACAAATATAGGATAGATAGAATATTTTTTTTTAATTTTGCCAAATACAAATAGACTAGATATTATAACTGTAATTCTTGCTTGATAACTGTTTTGTTATATGTAATTTTACTATGTTAAAGTTAAACCCTTCCTTTTTGATTAGACAGAAAAGAGGAGGTTCTATGGGATGTTCTGTATGCTGTGAATGTGTTGCTCTGATTGGTTGATAAATAAAAGGCTGATTGGCCAGTAGCCAGGCAGGAAGTATAGGTGGGATAAACAGACAAGGAGAATTTTGGGGAGAGGAAGGCTGAGTCAGTAGACATCAGCCTGCCATCCAGGGAGCAGAATGTAATGGCACACAGGTAAAGCCATGGAACACGTGGCAACATACAGATTAACAGAAATGGGCTGAGTAAAGTGTAAGAGCTAGTCAGTGGTAGGCCTGAGCTAATGGCCAGGCAGTTTTAATTAACATAAGATTCTGAGTGATTATTTTATAAGTGGCTACAGGGTCTGTGGGGCTGGGTAGGACCAGAGAAAACTTCAGCTACAATTAAGTAAAAAAAAAAAATGTATTAATGACAAAATATAATTGCAGTAAGACAAGTAATGAACTTGAAGGCACTGCAATAAAATGCTATCCAAAGTGACATAAAGAAAAAGAACATAAAAACAGAACATCTGTGGTCTGTGGGAAAAATTCAAGAAGCTCAGTATGAGAAGTTGGAATTTGGAGGGGAAGAGTAGGAGCCACGGATGAAAACTTGAAGAATAGAGGTTACAGCTGGAGAGAAGTGTGAAATACATCACTGAATGGAAACATGGAGGTTACTGCTGGAGAGAAGTGTGAAATGCATCTCTGAATGGAAACATGGAGGCTACAACTGGAGAGAAGTGTGAAATGCATCTCTGAATGGAAACATGGAGGCTACAACTGGAGAGAAGTGTGAAATGCATCTCTGAATGGAAACATGGAAGCTACAACTGGAGAGAAGTGTGAAATGCATCTCTGAATGGAAACATGAAGGCTACAACTGGAGAGAAGTGTGAAATGCATCTCTGAATGGAAACATGGAGGCTACAACTGGAGAGAAGTGTGAAATTCTTCACTGAGTGGAAACATGGAGGTTACAGCTGGAGAGAAGTGTGAAATGCATCACTGAATGGAAACATGGAGGTTACAGCTGGAGAGAAGTGTGAAATGCATCTCTGAATGGAAACATGGAGGTTACAACTGGAGAGAAGTGTGAAATGTATCACTGAATGGAAACATGGAGATTACAGTTGGAGCGAAGTGTGAAATGCATTACTGAGTGGAAGCATGAAATGCATCACTGAATGGAACAGGACGCTGATGAAAAGTTGTGATACTATAGTCCATAGATTGAAGGAGCCTAAGGGATTGAGGACAGGAAGTGCACTACACCAGATACATCGGGGTTAAGTTGTTCATTAAATATGCTGAAAACTTTATATATACTACCTGGAAGAAAGACCCAGATGTATAGAGGGGTTAGTCAGAATTATAGAATGTTTCTTATTAGTAGCAATGTAAGTAAAAGAAACAGTGAACATTTCTAAAAGAGTGGGAACCAAATCCCTCACAGTCTTCATAAAACAAAGACAAGGGCTGGAGGATAGCCTCATTCTTAAAGTGCTTGATGTGCAAATGTGAAATTCCGATCACTGCTCTAGTACTCACATTTTAAAATTAGGACACGGTGATACATGTATTTATTCAAGTCAGGAGGCAGAGTCTGGAAATCCCCAGGGCTCAATGAACACCAAGCCTAGCTTAGCTCATGAGCTCTTGGCCAATGAGAGACCCTAGCTGAAAAACAATGAGGATGGAACCTAAGGAAGAACACCCAGCTGCTGGTCTCCACACACATGTACATAACACACATACACATGTACACACACACACACACACACACACAGACACACACACCTTTCAAACAGGTGGACAATTATTCCTCAAATTGCCAATAATATGATTTACTATATTTCAATTATATTTCAATAAAATTGTGTAAAAATTAAATATGTATAGGTAAATAAATTAAGTTTGAAGGAACATATTGGATATCGGCTATATGTTTGATGCTTTCTGTGCTGAGATAATGTTCATTAGATATGTCTAAAATGTCTCCCAGACTACCTACAATGGTTGAAACCACAGTGGAAAGTTCTAAAACAAAGAACAAACAAAGCTACCTGAGTTCTTTTGTCTCTCAGTAGAATCATCAAGCAACATGAAGCACTGAGCTTCAGTAGTCTTATATTTAACATATACAGACTCGTTTTTTATTTTTTGTTTGTTTGTTTGTTTGTTTTTGGCTGAAATAGTTCTTAATATAACTGAAAGTGTTCTTTTCTCTTTTTGTCCTTCAGTGTCCATTATGTAGGTAAAAGACCTTTTCAATATCTTTCCACCAAATGAGTAAGACTAAAAGCTATGAAGTGTGTCTTTCTCAGGAATGCTGTCAGCTGTCTGTTGGAGCCTTGGTACCAGCTCCATTTTGATCAGCCATTGCTTTTTTCTTTAATGTGAACTTGCTGAACAGGCTTCCTCCTAGGAATCTTATCAGAACAGAATCCTTCACATCTTCTCACTGTCTGACATCTTTTAATAAGTTTTAATATATGAGATTTAAAATTAAAGAACTTGTAAATTCAGGGCTTATTATGAGCATTAAAAAAGGCCCCTGTGGAGACTTCCTTCAGTTTCCACTAAAAAAGAGATTATGTGACAGGAAGACAGAGTTGAGGGAGGGTGGAGACAGGAAGAGGCCACAACCATGCCCGCTAGAGGCCAGTGAAGCAGCTAATTCAAGGGCAGAGGTGGGGAGGAGTTGGGAACATTTCTGAAATTCTGATTCAGTCCCTCTTATTTTAATCTGAGGTCTGCATGGCAGGAGGGAATCCATGGCCACTCTGCAAACCTGGTAAAAGGCCCATGGCTGGGAAGTCATAGACCAGGGAAGACCTCGCTATTGTTGTTTTGCTAAGTAGTGATGTCAAACTGCTTTCTAACAGTTTACATCCACAGATTAGGGCTGCTCCCAGCTGTCCTTGGAGAAGCCTTTCCTTTCCTTGCAGTGGGTAGTGGTTAATACAGAAGCTCCTCACTGGCCAGTGAGAATAAATGACTGTTGAGTGTTCAGCCCTAAATATCAACACCTCCTGTCCACTCAAGACTCGGGGAACCTAGAAGTGAGGGTGGAAAGAATGTAGGAGCTGGAAGACAAGTGCAAGGGCCATGAAACACTGTTTTCTGGTCATGACATGGCTGTTAGATTCACAAACTCATAGCCGTTATGTTACTTTAAGTCCTTCACAAAATCAAGCCCGTCAACATTCCAGCACTGATGGGAGGTTCTCATGAGCCACCCCTCCATGAGGTGCTAACAGATGATCGATGGCTACTACAGCAAGAAGTCACATTTCTTCAGAGGTGTGATTGCTGCTAAGTGGCCATGCTCAGGTGCATGGTCCTACACCCATGCACATGCAAACAGCTCTAACTAGACTCTGAACTGTTGATTTTGCTTTTGTTTTAAGAGGACATGAGGGTGGGCTGGGAAAGTATTGAGGGGATCCAGGGCAACTGGGAAAGGGATGTTGGGTATGGATATTATTAATATACATCAGACATATATGTGCAAGTGCACACACTTGCACATACACACACCACACACACACACACACACACACACACACACACACACACACACACACACACACACACACACACTGGACACTTGAGGAGGACAATTTTTGCCTCCCCCTTTCCTAGATCAATGATTTTGTCTTCCTCAAATCTAAAGCAAGTTGCTGTAAAATCTGTGACTAAAAACACATGTATCATTTGACTGAAACAATCTAGAATTGTGCAAAGGAAATATACATCTTTTGGAGCATGAGGGAGAATTTTGCTTGATTTCTTTGCAATTTGAAGTGATAATTAAGCACATCAAGTCCCCTCTTGCTTTGATATTTATCGTTATAATGAACTCATCAGCAAAATTTGAAGGTCTATCTACAAACAAATTTTATATTATTTTTATACTGTTAAATATAAGAGATTAAGGCAGTGGAGTTATCAGTGACCATCCCCGGGAAGCTATAGTGAGCTCTGCTAATGAAGACCATGAGCTGTCAGGGAAGGGATCATTGCCTACCTACAGCCACCCCAGCTTTCGTGCCGTCTTTTGAATGCTTCAGGAGTGAGGAACACAAGATCATTTCAAACTCAGACTGAAAGAGAGCATACCTAGAAACCTCAGTAGAGAGACACACATTGTTCCTTCCCTCAAGACTTGTACTTGAGGGCTACCCCTAAACCCTAACCAACACCTCAAAGCCAGGAGCCCGACACTCACTCTTGAGATGAACAAGTCCTCATCCCAGGGCACTGACAAAGGGTAAACAAGGTACTCTTAGAAGATGCTGTAAAGAAAAAATGCTTTGAAATCCAAAAGCTTTCACCATAATTGGGATGAGTCTGAAGAGAATCTAAGTGATGGAGACGGGGCATCAAAACCAGGCCTTGAATAGTTGGATGGTGAGTGGAGGGGTGAAGAGATTGATGGGAGTGGAGAATTCTAGCTACCCAGGGTGCTCATATGAAAAATGAACCCACTAATGCTTGCTCAGTCCACTGATCCTGTTTTAGAATTAATAGTCTGTGGGACCCAGGTATGAGCAAGCATGCAACACAACAGGAGCTCATGTGTGCAGATGGTATCTTAGGTGCTTGGGTGAGACTGACTCATTTCTAGGCTTAAGCTCAGCTGCTTCTGGGATGAGAAAGTTATTTATTGTCATCTGTGTGGTTGCAGTGGGAGTGCTTCATAGTTATTGTGTCCATGATATTTCAACATGCATGACTATTACTAGGAGAAGGCAGACTCCCAGCTAGTGTTCACAGGACAGCAGATGTGAAGTTAGGAAAAGCATTGAGTGTAGACTCATTTCATCTCTTTGCCTTAAAAAAAGTAGCCAATTCATAAATGTAATCTTTTGGATTCTCCCAGAAATTTATTTTTGTAGTTATTTAAAGCTGCATCATTAGTTTGTATTAATTCCTGCAAAGCAGGATGGTACCTTTAAATATTACCAAGTAAATCTAGTTAATAAAACCTCTCTCAGTAATTCTGGGCAAGTAACTATCTCAGTGTGTGCAAGTTCTCAGTGGGATGATTAATCATGTATATAGTTTGTAAAACAGAAGACAACATAAAGTTTGTGTGTAGAAAATATCTAAATCATAAGTCTCATATCCACCACTTAAACATTTGATTGTTTAGACTATAAAGAATAAACTGGATTTCTGTCAAAGTTATTGCTTACCGATGGCTGAGTAGCAAATTAGTCATAGAATTTGCCACTTAAAATAACAAATGTTTACTATCATACATAATTCCTAAAGGTCAGGGACCTAGGGTTAGGGTAGCTGGGTGGTTCTGATTCTGTGTCCCAAAAGACTGGTGTTAGCTTAGACTACAGTCCCCCAGGACCAGCTGAGGCAGGTGTGTTCACTTCCACAACCACTACCATGAGCAGGGCAGGGCTCATCCCCTAGATGCAGTGCCTGAGTCTTCATGTGGCAGACATTGTTAGCAGAGGAAACTACAACCAAACGACCAGTATTTCAAGCCCCACCCCACCCCTCCCTCTTCACCCCTCCTCTGTTATTGATAGCTGACTAAGGTGTCACTGTCCCTGGGGGGCACTAGAACCCCTACTGTCCTTATCCTTCCCTTTAGGCCTCCAATGTTTCCCCCACAGGGTCTGCCAGCAACCATTGACAACACCCTGTAAAATTAACCTGGCTATTAGTTTTTTTTTTTTTTCTAGGAAATTTGCTGTTTAAATGTTATCACTGACTCGAATAAAGAGTTTTTTTAATATTCCTAGAACAAGACAGGGGGTGACAGAAAGACAAACTTGAGATTGCAAGTGATGTCTTGTTCTAATTTGGTTTCTGTTGCCATGATAAAAGACACTGACCGAAGCCGAGTTTGGGAGGAAAGGGTTTATTTAATCTTACAATTCCCAAGTTACAGTCCATCACTGAGCAACATAGGGGAACCTTGGAGGTAGGAACTGAAGTAGAGGTCATGGAAGAACACTGCTTACTGCCTTGCTCCCCAGGACCTACTCAGCTACCTTCCTTATATAACCCAGGATCTCTTCCACATCAGTCATCGATCAAGACTACATTTCACAGAGTGCCTTTGGCCAATTTGATATTATCAATTCCTCAGTTGAGGGTCTCTCTTGCAAGTGACACTAGTTTGCATCAAGGTGACAAAAGCTATGCAGCACATGTGTGCGCCTGTGCGTGTGTATGCGCGTGCGCGCGTGTGTGTGCGTGTGTGTATGTGTGTGTGTGCGTGTGTGTGTGTGTGCGCGCAGTGTTCTTCCATGACCTCTACTTCAGTTCCTACCTCCAAGGTTCCCCTATGTTGCTCAGTGATGGACTGTAACTTGGGAATTGTAAGATTAAATAAACCCTTTCCTCCCAAACTCGGCTTCGGTCAGTGTCTTTTATCATGGCAACAGAAACCAAATTAGAACAAGACATTACTTGCAATCTCAAGTTTGTCTTTCTGTCAAAAGGTTCTACAGCCTTTTGCAACAGATGGTCTTGATAGTTACTTGCCCAGAACTATTGAGAGAGGTTTTATTAACTAGATTTACTTGGTAATATTTAAAGGTACCATCCTGCTTTGCAGGAATTAATACAAATTAATGATGCAGCTTTAAATAACTACAAAAATAAATTTCTGGGAGAATCCAAAAGATTACATTTATGAATTGGCTACTTTTTTTTAAGGCAAAGAGATGAAATGAGTCTACACTCAATGCTTTTCCTAACTTCACATCTGCTGTCCTGTGAACACTAGCTGGGAGTCTGCCCTCTCCTAGTAATAGTCATGCACGTTGAAATATCATGGACACAATAACTATGAAGCACTCCCACTGCAACCACACAGATGACAATAAATAACTTTCTCATCCCAGAAGCAGCTGAGCTTAAGCCTAGAAATGAGTCAGTCTCACCCAAGCACCTAAGATACCATCTGTACACATGAGCTCCTGTTGTGTTGCATGCTTGCTCATACCTGGGTCCCACAGACTATTAATTCTAAAACAGGATCAGTGGACTGAGCAAGTATTAGTGGGTTCATTTTTCATATGAGCACCCTGAGTTTCGAACATGAAAGCCCCCTCCCCAGGATATCAACAGTAAATAACAGAGTTAGGTCCAAGATGGAGGTTTTGGATGAAACAACCCAGGGCCCTTACTGCACCCTGCTTGGAAGGAAGATTTGCCAAGAGAACACTATGACAGTGGCAGTATGATAAGGTCACACAGCAGCATTTTATTTTATTTTCCCTCTTGAATTTAGAAGTATGTGGTAGAATATTTCCAAAGTCATTTTTTTTACATGAATACTGTGAAAATTTTAAGAGGTGTGCTGTGGGATGGTCTGTATGTCAAATTACTCTGATTGGTCAATAGAAAAGAAAGAACAGGAAGGTAGGAGGAGTCACTGCCAGCCACCACCATGACAAGCAACATGTTAAGATGCTGGTAAGCCACGAGCGACGTGGCAAGGTATAGATTTATGGAAATGGATTAATTTAAGCTATAAGAACAGTTAGCAAGAAGCCTGCCACGGCCATACAGTTTGTAAGCAATATAAGTCTCTGTGTTTACTTGCTTGGGTCCGAGCGGCTTTAGGACTGGCGGGTGACAGAGATTTGTCCTGACTGTGGTCAAGGCAGGAAAACTCTAGTTACAAATGGCACCCAATGTGTTGGCAAGAGTTTCCACCTAAAACCTGAGAAAAAAAGATTCTCAAATGGAGCTAAAAACAGTTCCTAGTTGTTTCTCTCAAGTTAGTGGCAGCCTGCATATTTGAGCTACTATGGCAGGTTTCTGGCATGTGCGCACTAGACCTGCAGTATGGCGGGAATGGGAATGAGGCCTCTGCAAGTGGCACATTAAGCTGTGTCATGGATTTAGTCTTTGCTAGTACAAAACAAAAAGAGGTTTCTGAGCTACAGGCTGCTTGGATAGAAGCATAGACCCAAGATGTCTCCCAGAGCTGGTGGTAAACGTACCACCACCATGTTGGGAAGCTGAAGTGGGCAGAGCCAGCAGCCACAGCGCTGTTTCAGTCTTAGAATGGTGCAGTTTAAAGCAATAGGCTCAAGGTAATATAAAAAATAAGCCACGCAAAGATGGCTGCCACAAAGAGAATCTGGATTATGTTCTCTTTGATATTCATAACTGAAGAAAATATTTGATTGTAAAAGCTGTTGAGTTATGCCAAAATGTATATTTTAAAGGTACCTTGACTTTAAAATTTGGATGTAAGGATATGTTGCTTTGGAAAGGAGGCTCTGCTTTTGTTTCCACAGAAAGCCAGAGGCTATGGATTTGTTTCAGATTAAGATACATCAGGTTTGACCAGCCAAGACCCCCTGAAAGGTCTCTGATGACACCATGGCCCACATGATCCAACATCCAGAATGGTTTGAAGGCAACTGGCTCAGACAATACAGCCTCATGGACTACTCCATAATCCTAAAATTTTCTTTGTGTCCCGATAAGATACAGGCCCCCCTCTAGCAGGAAGTAGCAAGAGAAGCTATGCCCAAATTCCAAAATATACCAAGCTGGCTTTGGAGATGTGTAAAAGTTAAAAACCTTCCCCTTAAAAAAAAAAAAGAAAGAAAAAGAAAAACAGAAAGAAAAGGAGAAGTGCTATGGGATGGTCTGTATGTCAAATTACTCTGATTGGTCAATAAATAAAACACTGATTGGCCAGTGGCTAGGCAGGAGGTATAGGCAGGACTAACAGAGAGGAGAAAAGAAAGAACAGGAAGGTGGGAGGAGTCACTGCCAGCCACCACCATGACAAGCAGCATGTTAAGATGCCTGTAAGCCACGAGCCATGTGGCAAGGTGTAGATTTATGGAAATGGATTAATTTAAGCTATAAGAAAAGTTAGCAAGAAGCCTGCCACAGCCATACAGTTTGTAAGCAATATAAGTCTCTGTGTTTACTGGGTTGGGTCTGAGCAGCTTTGGGACTGGCGGGTGACAAAGATTTGTCCTGACTGTGGGCAAGGCAGGAAAACTCTAGTTACAGAGGTGAATAACCTTTACCTCTTAAAACAGAGGCTTTTAAAATGAATATTTGGGGGGAACTGGAGAGATGTCTCAGTTGGTAAGAACCCTAGCTTCTCTTCTCAGTGGATCCAGGTTCTATTCCCAGCACCTACATGGTGGCTCACAACCTTCTGTAAGTCTAGTTCCAGGGAATCCAACACCATCTTCTGGCTTCTACTGATACTGGACACATGCATAGTGCAGATATACATTCAGTCAAAACACTCATACACATTAGATTAAATTAAATTAAATTTTTTTTTTTGGTTTTTCGAGACAGGGTTTCTCTGTGTAGCTTTGTGCCTTTCCTGGAACTCACTTGGTAGCCCAGGCTGGCCTTGAACTCACAGAGATCTGCCTGGCTCTGCCTCCCGAGTGCTGGGATAAAAGGCATGCGCCACCACCGCCCATAAATTAAATTAAATTTTTAAGTGAATTATTGTGGCTGAAAGTTTAGCTCAATGGTAGAGTGCTTGCATAGTAAAACTCTGGTTTTAATCCTCGGGACAAGGAAGAAAGAATCATTTATTGTACTTATTAATTTCTTAGTTATAGTATCATGTACTAAATTTTTATTTAGATAAAAGTAAACATTATTTTAAAGAAACAAATTTAAAGAAAATATGATGGATGATATGATATATTTATCCAAGGTGGTCAATGAATATTACTGGATCTTTTTTCTAACAAGGGAAATAAATTCATAAAAATCTTTTAATAAAACTTGTCTTTTACTGGATAATACAATATATTATATGTTTAAGTAATTTGAAGGTCATTGAAATAATTTCTGTGGAGAGAGGGTTGGGAAGGTATCTCAGTTTTCATTACTTGCCTAGCAAGCACAAAGCTACAAGTTAGACAAGTACTGCACATACCTGCAATTTCAGCACTTGTGAGTTGGAGGCACAGGGATTGAAAGTTCAGATCATCCTAGTGAGTTTGAGGCCAGTCTGAACTACAGGAGATTCTGTCACAAACAATGATGGTGGTTGACAGAAGCTATTGAATGTGGAGTCAGACCTCTGAGATTAAATCCGGGATAGCATTCCAAGAGGGAACACTAATGCCCCCTTTTATTCATCTTCACTGAGGAAATACTTGGGCGCTGAGCATGAATCAGGCATAAATAGTTCCCGGTTACAGAACTGCAGAGAGGAACAGAGTCAGCTTATTGTAGACTATTATTTTAAAATGTGTTACATTTGTTTATGCTGTGGAACATTTGTTTAATGATACAAAGATATGTTGCATTATTTTATGTTGCATTTGTTTTACTCTGTGAAGCTGTGTCTCTTTGCCTGTCTAAAACACCTGATTTGTCTAATAAATAGCTGGATGGCCAGTAGCCAGGAAGGAGAAATTATAGGCAGGGCTGGCAGGCAAAGAGAATAAATAGAAGGGGAAATCTGGGAAGAGAGATCGAGGAGTGAAAGGAGGAGAAGGAGAGGACTCCAGGGGCCAGCTACACAACACGGAGTAAGAAGTAAAGAAAGGTGTACAGAAATAGAGAAAGATAAAAGCCCAGAAGCAAAAGATAGACAGGATAATTTAAGTTAAAAAAAAAAGTTGGCAAGAAACAAGCCAAACTAAGGCTGGGCATTCATAAGAAAGAACAACTTTGTATATTTATTTGGGAACTGGGTTGCGGGCCCCCCAAAAGAGACAAACAACAAAAGAGTTTAAAAAACAACAACAACATCAACTTACTTGTGATGTGATTTTGTACCTAATGGTATTTCCAACACTGAGTTTTCTAATCTATAAATAATAGCGCCTTTATGGGGGTAACTAAAAGATCTAAGACCCTCCATGTATTGTTTTCATGAATAAAATGTTCTTCAAAACATGGATTTCTTTTTCCTTGTCTGTCTGGATGATAACAATATAGATTTCTACTACAAAAAAAAAAAAACTAGTTTATATTAGGAAATATCTTACTGACTCACTAGGGCAGGAAGAGAAACCAGGATTCTTCCAAAGCAGAAATTTCTCCTGTGAAATTTCAAATAAGAAAAGGAATGTAGTAAACTAAAATGCTTTTAAAAGGATGGGTAAAATTTCAAGTGTATAGAAAATGGTGAACACCAGAAATGTTGAGAAAGGATAGTATTCTGAGGGTGAACACCCCCCCCCCGTTACTTGTGTTCATTGAGGAAATACTTGGGTGCTGATCATGAAGCAGGCATAGTTCTACGTTGCAGAAATGCAGAGAGGAACACACTTGACCAACAGAGTTCAAATGTGCATGCACTATGTGTTCTTGGAAGGCTTGTGGAGACATTTGCTAACAGGGTGAATCAATGCTCCCACATTGGGAAAGTCCTTGAAGTATCCTGGAAACTCTACAAAATTCATGTTTTTAGACATGGTATGAGTTACAGTTGTGAGCATCTACCTGCTAGTGATTACTAAGCTTCAAAAAAGAATTTTTGGAATGGTTCGACTGTCCTCATTAACTCCTATGTATTCAAGCACAAGCTTCCTACAACAGACTTGGAAGACTTCTATATATCACAGCATGGCATTTTCAGAAGACTCACCTCACAGTCTAAGGCAACAACTTTTTTACCTCAGTGAAGAAACACTGGAGAAATTTTTAATTGTTTGCACACTCAAGGACAAAATAGATTGCTTAAAATCATGAACTATGGTCTGTGCACCAAACAAAGCTCAACACAAGATTACATGCAATGCTTCCCATGTTCTCCTTCCCTTCCAACCGTACCTCAACCCTTACCACAGGCCCGTTCAGCCTGTCTCAAACCAGCCAATAGCTAACAAAATTTTGTTATTTTAAACATGAGTGTATAAATATTTTAGGCAGCTGCTCAAAATTCACAATACACATTTAACACTTTATTTTTATACCTAAGCAATTTTATACCTAAAAGGCATTGAAAACATTATCTATTTACCCAAGGTCATTTACCAATCATCACAGTAGAATCCCAACACTGTCCTTGGTAAAGACTATGTCTACACATCGGGTGAGAGTTGATGCGGGATGGGTTGGCTTCTGAGCTTCCCCATTTTTGTAGACTTGTTCAAGGTAAGTGATTGAAAAGTGAAAAGATTGAAACATTTCTTCAAAAACTGTTTCTTTTTTTCCAGTAAAACATAGCCCCTCCAATTTAACAGAACTGTTTCTGACATTTCATATCTATCTTTGCCAATGTAGTAGAAAGCAAACTCTAGTTTTCAAAACTACAGTCATTTTCTTTTCTTGAGCATGTTCTCTAGTGGCAAAACCCGAGACGGACGTTCCAGAGTGTTTGGTCTAAGTGGACATGTTCTCCAGGAGCTTGGGGAGGGTTGGGCTGGTAGTGGTAAGGGTTGGGGGGGAGGTGAGTGATGGGGTGAAGGGTGAGCTAGAACAGGAGAAGGAGGGAAACAAGGCTGTAGCAGTTCACCTTCAGTCTGTCTTCAGCCTGGCCCATGAGTCCTCTGGTTTGGGAGCTCCAGCAGAACTAATCTGTTGCAGGCCTGGAGCCTTTGGTACACTGTGTTAGATTTGAACTGCCCGTTGGCGACCTTAGAGCAGCTTGTGAACTCCAAGGTAAGGTGGTATCCATTCATTCAAAGGCAAATCCTATAGGAAGGGGCAACTATAACCTGCTGATAGCCAACATTCACACCAGCTAAGGAAGAGACAGAAAGCTATGCACTGCCCTGTCTGGGCACAAAGTTCACCACAACTCCTTCATCTGTAAGTATACCTAAATGCTGGTACCAGGTTAGTGAATATGAATACACAATAACCTTTTGTTTTTTAAGCCAAAGCATTTGAGTTAAGAATTCTATGTCACAATTATCTTAGAATAAAGACAAGAGAGATAACATATGTTCTAGAAATCATATTCATAACTCATACATATGCAGCATTTGAAAGAGGGTCTCTAGGAAATGCTAAATTAAAAACCCAGTTGCTGACGTATACCTTGCAAAGCATCATTTGGAGGTGGGTCATGTTTCCACTTCTGTTTTCCCATCCTTCGATCCCCATCAGCCCCTCTATGAAGAGCTCTTTGAAACTGGAAAGCACCATGAATCTGTCATCAAAACAAATGGAAAACCCATCCTGGTGCTGTCATTAAGAATACTCATCATTTGCTGCTGATTTCAATGCAAAGTACCTCTAATGATTAATGAATTCTACAATGCTATGTTTAAAACACGGTAGTACTTCACTCTGCAGCTCAGGAGAAGGGCTGAGGACTAGGATCTCCAACACCCAAATGACTGTCACCATCCACAGAGACATCTCATCTGCAAGAGTGCCCCAGTCATTGTGAAACTATGGCCATTACTCCCCTGGGCTCTGTGCTTGGTCAGTGATTACTAATCCCCTGAGACTCAGTTCCCTAAACCTGGTATTTTTTCATATTCTCTCTCTCTTCTCTCTCTCTCTCTCTCTCTCTCTCTCTCTCTCTCTCTCTCTCTCTCTCTCTCCCTCTCTCCCTCTCTCCCTCCCTCCCTCCCTCCCTCCCTCCCTCCCTCCCTCCCTCCCTCTCTCTCCCCCCCCCCCCCTGGTTTTTCAAGACAGGGTTTCTCCATGTAGTTTTGGTGCCAGTCCTGGATCTTGCTCTGTAGATCAGGCTGGCCTCGAGCTCACAAAGATCCACCTAGCTCTGTCTCCTGAGTGCTGGGATTAAAGGCGTGCGCCACCACCTGGCAAAAATTATCTCGTAAGTGAGGGACATAAGAGACTTGAATGTAGAGGTAGAGAATACTGAATTTGGAAAGTGTTAAACAGAGATAAACATGGGAGTTTGGAGAAGGGGAAGGGTTGGAGAAGATAGTTAACCAAAACTTAGGAGACATGAAAAAGTTATATGGAAATCTGTTTCTTTGTAAGCTAATCAAAAACAAAGAAAATGATTAAAAACATCACTGTCAACAAGGGAGAAACTTCTCACCCATTCGTTGCCATCCTTGGTTCACCACCCCAATCTTGCCTAGTCTCTGTGTACAACACCCTTCCTTTCTCCCCCAAACCTGCTGTAGGACCCTAGCTCAAAAGAGTGAGGCAGGGACTTTATCTACTTTTAAGATTATGGGCCAACAAAAATAATATTGGGTATTTGAACTGTGAGGATAGAGTCAAATTAGGTATCTGTACTGGAGACAATAGCCCGCTCCTCAAGATCCACTCTCTTCTTCTATCTTTACAAGTTATGCTGGCAGTATCACATGCCTGGGCATAAAGCCACATTTCTCTGTTTCTTTTCCAGGAGGGCATTCTGGTAACACAGTCATCCCCAACACAGGTCCCACACTGGTCCACAGACACTCCCTGCTGTCCATGGTGCTGGCATTTCATCAGTGCCCTCAGGGTGGTTTCATTTCCATTCCGGGCCCTGTGGCTTCTCCATTCCCTTGCCGGTTTTTACTAGCATTACCTTTCACATTCCTGCTCTTTCTTTCTTACTTCACAGCTGAGAGGTATTGTCTGCGCTGCTCTGAGCTCCCAATGTAAGCACCAGTTTCCCAAGGGGGTGACAATTCCATTAAATATCTTCATATTGGTTTATCACCCTCCACATTTCACTACTTTGGTCATTTATGTCTGCTAACTGATATCATGTCTTAATAAGTTACCCCCAAAGACTTAAGTTTGCATATTCTTTTATTTAAGTGTGGATGTGGTATAGGTGCATGTGATTGTATGTATGGATGCATATGCCTTTGAGAATTCGTAGCTTGTCCTTCTCTATCACTTTTTGCCTTATTCTCTCCAGAAAGGGTCTCCTACTAAACATGGAGCTAAGCTAGTGGCTAGTCACAACAATCTTCCTGTCTCCATTCACCAATGCACTAGAGTTATAGGCACAGACAACCATGCATGGCTTTTTACATGGGTTCTGAATTCAGGTTCTCGGGGCTTTTGTTGCAAGTACTCTTGCCTAGGTGATTTCACTGAACTCTCTCCATCCCCTCAACATGATTTTTCTTGCTAGCTAAATCTTGGTGAAACTATTTTGATTTCTGTGTATCACATCTGATTTTTCAGACTTGATAGTTTTTATTCTGCCCTCACTGAAAGACTTGACTTATTAAGAAATATTGACTAGAACCATGAGCTACTCTTATGCTAAAAAAAATCAGTACCTTTGAATATGAAGTTCATTTGCATATGAAGAGCAAATAAGGTTATTAGATTTATATTTTTAGTTCAATATTTAAAATCAATGTAAGATCATGTGCTATGACAGTGTCTCCATTTCTGACAGACTGCCTGTACATTGTGGTTCACTAATACCTTAAAAAATGAAAAAAGCTGAAAATTTTCTGTTTCCTGGTGACATGAAGGTGCTTATGTGACACCCATTGTAACCAACCTACTGAGTGTACCATTGTGTCACAGGAGCACAATTGGTTATATATGGCACAGAATGCTAGATGGCAGCCATTCATGATCTTACTAGTTTGTTTCCTATACTATCCTTTTTTAAAAAGATGTATTTATCTATATACATGAGTTCTCTGTCTTCCTTTAAGTATACATGAAAGAAGAGGGCATCAGGTCCCATTATAGATGGTTCTGAGCAACAATGTGTTTGCTGATTTGAATTCAGGACCTCTGAAAGAGCAACCATTGCTCTTAACCACTGAGCCACCTCTCCAGCCCCCTGTACGCAAGTTTTTAGTCATTGTTTTAGAGTATAGTCCCACTTATAACATTCACTGTAAAGCAACACATCACACAGACAGCAGCTGCTCTTGTTTTGCATCCTTCTATCTGGTGCTTGATTAATATTTTTGCTTTATTCATCATGGCTCCAAGCAAACAAAATATTGCTAATGCTAAGTGGTTGAGCTGGAAGTGAGATTTAAAATGATCAAGAACTAGAAGCTAGTGGTTTTGCTTGACCATCAGCTATCCCCCACATGACCACCACTGTGTGAAGAGCAAGAAGGATGTTGTGGATGCTGTTGAAGGATGTGCTTTGTTGAAGGCGATAAGACCAGTCAAAGCTGGACCAGGACCTATGTCAGGTATTTCTCACTCTATTACTGATACAGAGGCACCCTAAGCAATCTCATCCAAAAGCAACAAGAAATTTATTGGCTCTGAGTGGTTTAAATGATTTAAAAATTGTTATTCATCACATGTGAGAGTGGGTGTTGAGGTTGCAAGTGCTGATTTGAAGGCAGCTGAAGAGTGTTTGAAAACTCTGGATCAGCTGATTGTGGAGAAAAGTACTTGCCAAAGCAAATCTTTATCTAGATGGAACCAGTTAGCATAGTAATGAAATCACCTAATGATGCATTGCTCAGAAGATATTCCTGCCATTAAGCAAAGCATGACTGTGTGAATATACAAAATTCACCAGAATATGGAAATACACAAAAAGTGTTAAAAATAAATAAGAATTGCTGAAGTTTGTAAAATTCAAATGTTACCTTTTGTCTTAGGGTTACTATGTGCTGTAGTGTCTCTGCCACTGCCTGCCATGGCCGCTGCTGCTCACCATGGCTGCTTTGATGGCCAGGGCTCAGAATTTCTTATCTCTGACCTTTCTCGATACTAGATTCAGTTTAGCAGAGATTCAAATGTCTTTTGGGTGTTGATAATATTAAAATTGTTTTATGCTGGTCTAATTTATTGAAAAGCTAGCTCTGGATTGGGCTATGCCTCTCTCTTCTCTAGACCCCAGCATGCTTATTTAAAAGTCTCCTCTTTGTCCATGTTAGATGAGCCAACTGAATCTGTGACAGAGAAAAGAGAGCAAAGCAAAACAGAAAAAAATTTGACTATTAGTTTCATTTAACTGCCTTAAATTATTGCTAAGATAAAAACTTCATCTCAAGATTTGTAAAAATATTATGTGAACTTTATGTACATCAAGATTTGTAAGTTTATTGGGTATAGTTAAAAATCTGCAAAATCTGTAATAAAAAAGTTAACTTAAAACTCGTAACACAGGGTTGATAGTTATAGATCTATTTATAGGTAATCTTAAGTGAATTATGTGCATGATGCCAGTCATCTTGGGATGTAAGCAACATGTGGCTTGCTGCCATCTTATCTGATGACCACCATGAGGATGGAGGAAAAATGTGGCTGGTAGCCATGTTTACTAAGGTTAGACAGGGTAAGTGCCGTGTGACAGGATAAGTGCCATCATGATTAAAGGTGACCACGTGGTATAAACCAACCAAGGAGGCAACAAAAGGTCTCCAAGTTACTTTGCATTAGGATGGAGTTTTGCATGATAATTATTGTCCTAAAAACAAAATCATAAGATGAAAAAGAAAGCTTACATAAGATAGGATTTAACAGCAGTGCTTGTTTAAGCTACACCTCCATGTGTTCATATACAAAACATACCTCCTGCTGACAGGCGAACTTTGTAATGCAAGAATCATTTAGGTGATGTTGGTTATAAAGGCAGGAAGGTGTTATGGAGAACACCTGAGGTTTGGCACTGTGTGGCAGGACTGGCATTTCTGGGGGAGAGCCCAAGGCAGGCTGGTGGTGGAGGTGCAGCCCGGTTGCAATGGGGGACCTCAGCGGTTTTGAAGATGCTGGTGCCATATGATGGCCACCAGGAACAACATCTGTAATGAAATGGAGCCAGCTGGAGCCTATAAGACAGTCTGCATGTGCTGCTGAGAGGGCAGAGCCAGAGAGGTAACCTAGGCCCCTTGGAGGAGGCCAGAGGACTGTGAGTGAATCCCAGATATTGAGCATTGAGTTGCTTGCAATGTCAGAGTTTGGTTTTGCCTTGTTCACATCATGGTTGAGCCCTGTTTCTTCCCTCTTGAAGAAAAGAAATACTTTATTTTTTGATATTGTAGGAATCCACAATTTGATTTTAATATTTTTTTAAAAAGAAAATTTTAGAGTTTTACCAAAACATGTTTTAATTTAAAAAATGAATTTTTTAAAGAAAAAATTTAAAAATACTTGTTTATAAGGCTATGTGACATTTTAAGTTTACAAAATATTTCATATTTTTATATTGTGTTGTCCTTATTAATATGTAATCCTTGAGCACCAAACATTAAGCATCAGAAACTGGGATATTCCTGCCTTGTGATGCAGCGAGATAATGTCCTAAGCAGTCTGGCAAAGAGCCTATAGAATGTCTCTCCTTACCAATGGAGACTGACTTTGGAATGTCTGTCTAGCCTCCTTGTCTTTGCTAAATTTGTTAAGCTTTAGATATTTTTGATAAACTGTGTCATATAAGAAACTATGATATTCTGTAACTGTGCACTATGAAAGGACCAGGAAAGTAAAGTTGCCAATCTCTCTATAGACTATATTTATGAGTTTAAGCTTTATTTTGGTACTAAAAGAGCTCAATTCTAAAACTGTTATTTTTTTTTAAGGCTAAACCAAAAGGGATAAAATTTCAAATCCTAATCTTATAAAAGTTAATAACTTATTGTAAACTTATTTAGCCTTCTGTATATGTTTTTAAGTATAAACATAAAGGAAGTAAATAAAAACAAGGAAAGTCTGTTTAAAATCAGGAATACTTAATAAATGGCCCTCAAAACTTTTCAGAGATTTGCTGAATATGGCACTTAAAATGGTTAATGGGAAAATCTTTCTGTGATAGATAGACATGCCAGCTTCTAGAGGTAACCCTAAGGTCTCCAAAGAAGACAGATGTCACACAGACCTGGATTGTGGTAACACTAACCACTGGGAAAAACTGTCCCATGCCTGGCCTGCTGCCAAAGCCCTGCACAACCTGGGAACACTGTTGGGTTGACTGCCCTGCCCTGCTTAAGTCGTGGTAGGCCAGTTCTCCCATGGTAGGCCAGTTCTCCCATGGTAGGCCAGTTCTCCCAAGTTTCTTATTCACAGGAAAACTCTTGCACCTTCTGGGTCTGGAGCCCTATGCTGTCCTCTGCAGCAACTGAAAATCTAGGACCTCTGCCCACCCCTAGAGAAGCTACCAAGACTACAGGAGGAGACTGGGGTGCCCATCCATGTAGCTGGTAAGTCTCTGTCATTTTGATCAATACAGAGGCCATTTGGCTTATACTTCATGCTATAATTTATCCTTCTCAGATCTCTGATAGTGTTGACAGCTAATTGTAGCTTTGTTAGTTTGGCAACTACAGGAAACAGTTCCTTCCCCAAGGCTGTAACTACCTTGTTAGTTCATTTCATATGTAAAAATATGGCCTTCATTTTCTAGAGCTACTAGATCTCCTGCTGAGAAAGGCAGACAGGTTTGCCTGGCTAACAGGCTTCATATTAAAGGATAAACAGGTTTCAGGTGTAACTTTTTACTATTACTTTATTTAAAGAAACAAGCTTTGCAATCACTGCTCTCAGTAATCAACCACTTGTTTCTCATGGTAAATGACTGGATAGAAAAAAAAGGTTTCAAGCTTAAGTAAGTTGTGAGGGTCTATGAAAATGTTTTAAGGTATGTAAATGCAAGTTATAAAGGTTTAAGAAAATGACATAAGGTAATGAGAAATGTTTCAGACTTCTTTTCTATTCTACTATTCTACTAAGATTTCAAATGTTCAGAGTTTTAACATTGATCAATGGAGTTCTGATAATTTGGTAAAACACTGAATACTTCTATCAGTCACATGGTCAAGATTTTAAATTTTCTTTGTCTTCTTAGCATAGACTTAAAGGTGCTTTTCATTGAGCTAAAAATACCTCTGTCCAATCTGTATATCCAGCCCTCTGGACAGAGGAAAGTATGTTCATGCTTTTGAACCCAAAGCCATCATTTTTGCTATGACTCAGAGGCACACGTCCACTCCAGCTGTTCTACAGACCCATTAGCTGCTTTTTCTACAATATGGATTTCAGAACAGATTACAAACAGTGGTGGTGCTAATATACCTAAAACTTTTTATCTCTTTTTGTAAACAAACAATTCATGTAAGCTTCAGAATCACAACCTGAAACCACAGGCCAAATAGACTCCAGGTTAGTACTCTGTCATGTTAATCAATAGCCTAAGCTTCCCTACCTACTGCCTATTCCTGATAGGGAAACTCCAAATCGAAAATTTTCCTTTCAGTCTCTTAACTTTAACTTCTGTCCCTAGCCTATATCTGTTTCAGCAATTTCCACTAGATAGACACCATCCAGGAATCAACTGCAGACACAAACTGTTCCAAATGGCTGTGAGCCCTGGACTTACTGAAAGCTGGTGTGATCCAGTCTAATCAATGTGATAGCTCTCTGTCTCTTCAGCTGAGTCAGCTAACCAGATCCCTCTAATGAATGCCCCATTACCTGAATTCCCTTGTGGCCTTTAGCTAGCAGCTCAGTCTTTCTTGTCCCTGACAACAATGTCCTAATTTCAGCAAGAAGTAGTTACAGAAGACAATACATTGCCCCTCATCATCAATAAGAAACTAGAATATTAGGTCCAAAGGAAACTCCCTGGCAAAGGGCATAAAATGGCTATATTATAGTGTCTATTGGCATACCACCACTCATTATCAGAAAGGTACTTGTTAAAACCAAGTAGACCAAGATCAAGCAACAGATAGATTCATTAGCTAAAGTAGTTCTACAATATGATAGGACACTCAAAGTACTCTGCAGAACAAGCAGGTTATTGTGTGACTATAAGAGAAAAGTTTTTTTTTATTCAAATCACTCAGGAATCATTAGAGATAATAGAGTAGGAAAAAAAAAAAAACAGACAAAATTGGACCTGAGATGAAATAAATGACTGGTTCTCATTCTCATTTTGTTCTCCTCCTGGATAGTATCTCTGATATCTGCTGTCACAGAACCTTTGGCCCTTCTATTTCTATTAATTACTGTTGGCCTTAGCTTCATTAATGTCTTAACTACATACATAAATTCCTGTCTGGGTGCCATTAAGATGATGGTTATTAGATCCCATTATAAACAGATACCCACTACAGAATCAAGGATTTGACTCATGATATAGCTCAAGTGTGTGTGTGTGTGGGGGGTGATGGCTACCATTATGTTTTAAGTTGAAATTACTGTGCTTAAGAGATCTATAAAACAAAAATGCCTCTAACCTGTAAGTCCCACTTGCTGAAGGACAGATAACTTCCTGGAATGCTGGGGGCTATTCATGTAAGATAACAATCCATGTATTTTTCACTTCTGTAAACAAGCTTGGCTGCCCCAAGGACATACTGCACAGGATGTACATAGGTAGGAGTACGTAGGCAGAAAGTACATTAGGATGTATGCTTGCCCCTGATTAGACAAAGTCAGGAAATATGTAGCTTTGTGGGTTTTGCCTTTATAAGCCCCTGACTAATGAACTTTGGTGCCATACTCTGGGAATCCCAGGTATAGGTAGGCCTCCCTAGCATTTAATAGAGCTTGCTTCAAAATTTTTTTCCTTTTATTTTATTTTACGATACCATTCAGTTCTACATATCTTCAAATTTGGCTCAAAAATTGTGGCAGTCATCTTATTTTTCACCCATTGGGATTAACAACTTAAGTTTCATATAATGCAACATATGACATGCTTATATTTAAAGGGTTTTGTTTATAAACTAATTAATAATACTAGATTATAATTTAATATATTTGCTTGATTTGTTTTCAAAGTTATATTAATTCCATAAAATGAATTGGAAAGCTATGTTGGCATTATCCAGAAGGTATGGATTCATCAATTGGAAGAGAGATGATATCATTTCTGCTAGAACTGTTTAAGTGAATTCACTATTGAACACTTTTTATTTTTAATAGGAGAGTTTATGACTGTTGAAACACAGCACAGGAATGGAGCTATGTGAGGAGAATTCTAAGTCCTTGTGAGAAGAAAACAGGACAAGAGTCACAGGCCTCAGTGTTTTGGGATTGTTCTTGGAATGTGCTTTCATGTCCCTCTCAGGTGTAGCAGAGAGGAGCAGGTTTGCTTCACATTACCGGGGCCACTTGCTACTGTTACTCAGAATGTACACAGCCTGAGCTCATTTGAACTTTACTCATGTGACCTCTCTTAACCCTCAACGCATAAATTGTCTGATGCTCTAAATAAAGTTAATTGTGCATGGGACTTTAGTCTGCCACATTTATCAGCTTCATTCTCCCAGGCCCTACAGCCTTTAAAGTGAGTGATATACAATGATAAATCTATTGTCTTTAGTAAAAAGAGAAGAACTTAAATGTTTTTTCTTGGTAACTTTCTGTTTTAATAGTTTTTCTATTACACAACCAAAAGAGAACAAAACAGAAAATCCAGGAACACCTCATCCTCTTGTTTTTCTAAAATGCTTCCCCACTTGCCTAAGCAACCATGGCTGTACTTTCCACAAATAAAATAATTTCAGCTCAAATAGAACAACACCACCCTTTCATTACTGTTCTAACCAGACAAAACCTTCTAAAACTGAACTTGGAGCCAGGTGTGGTGGCACATAGCTGTGATCTCCACAGTTGGGAGGTGGGAGGCAGGTGCATCAAGGGTTTAAGACCAGCCTCAACTGCACAGTGAGTTTGCCAGACCAGCCAGGCCAGCCAGGCCACATGAGACCCAGACTCAAAGGAACTTTGCTTTTCTGCAACTGAATCTCGGAGTTTGTTTTGCCTGCCCACAGCAGCACTGATCACATAACTGAGAAGAACACCGAGTAAGTTCTGACCATCCATCATCTTGTTCACTTTGCTCTGATGGATTTTAGCCATTTATACAGATTGGATCTCCAGAGGAGGATGAAATTTTATTTCTGCTAGGATAAGTACACAGGGTCCTTTCTGGAGGCCAAGCAGACCTGGGGTCAAAAGTCAGTGCTGCTATTATTACATGAGCACACTGGACTACTGTTCACTTTTTGTTAAGCCTCAGATTCTTTTCCTAAAGAGAAAGAAAATGAACACGCATACATTTGTAAAAGTTGGAATCACTTGTGTGAGTTTCTACAAAAACATAAAGCAGGAAGAGAGATGGAAAGGTTCTCATATTTGACTGCTATTGGTGACCACCACAAAGTAGAGTATCAAAACCGTAGCTTACACAGGGCCCATTGCAATCATTCACAAGCACTTCTGCAAGGACAACTGTCCATCCTCTAACTGGGAGTAGCACTAGATTTGTGATTAATCCATATAGCCAGGATAATTATTTCAAACTATCTTTTGCAACCCTCTTCATTTTGCCTTCAATAAAGTCTTCTTACCCCAACCTCTTCATGATGCTCAAATCGACCATAGCTACCAGGCAGTGGTGGCACACCTTTAATCCCAGCACTCAGGAGGCGGAGCCAGATGGATCTCTGTGAGTTCAAGGACA
This sequence comes from Peromyscus leucopus, assembly GCF_004664715.2. Classification (NCBI taxonomy): domain Eukaryota; kingdom Metazoa; phylum Chordata; class Mammalia; order Rodentia; family Cricetidae; genus Peromyscus; species Peromyscus leucopus. The sequence goes on along the minus strand of NC_051070.1, from coordinate 90,824,138 downwards.
GCCTGGTCTACAGAGCAAGAACCAGGACAGGCACCAAAACTACACAGAGAAACCCTGTCTTGAAAAACAACAACAACAAAAATGGACTATAGCTGCAAGAGTGGTGCAATAACACTCTTCCTAGTCTACATTTCCCAAAAGAGAACCACTAATGTTCTGAGTGCCTCCCGTCCCCAACCACATTCTCATTCATAGAACTGTGCACATCTGACTCAAACACACATACATGTGAGGTACAATTTCAGAAATGCCATGAACACAGGCTGAGACTTAGACTACCACTAAAAATAAAATAAGACACATTTGGAATAAGTAAATTTAATGTGAATTATAAACAAAATTTAAACTAGAATGGTCTAAATTCCAATTTATTGTATGAAATTATTTCTGTTCTGAAAGACTGTGACAGTAGTAACAACTACCTTTAATATTCTCAAAATTACATGTATATCTGCCTATAGTTCAGGTAAAGAAAGATAATGGTTGTCTCTGGCCAAGTCAGGACACAGAGATCTAAATAATTTCCAATATTGAATTCATACCATGACCCAGAAAGTCAAACGTAGCAGCTTGTATAAAGGTTCATGTGAACAGCTGCGTGAGTTCAGCAGCTGTGGCTATTGCTTCATAAATCAATTCTGTTTATTTATGTATTTCCAAATTAAAGCCAGACTACAATCTTCACAAAGAATGTACAATTTAATGTGAGAGAGAATAAAGAAGCAACGATTCAACTAGACTTCATATTATATTAGGAAAAAAAACATATAACTGGCAATGATGTCTCCAAAGTTCATTGGAGAGCAATTTATTAATCTTTTTTCAAATATCTTTAAAATATATAGTACTTTGAGCCAGGCCCTCTCCAACTAAAAAGTAGGCTGGCCAGAATTGTAGAGAGTCATTGGTGGGTAAGAGTGCTTGCTCTGCTGTGGTCATATATTGTGTCCCCTAATAAACTTGCTTGAGGATCAGAGGCAGAGCTAGCCACTAGATTAGACACAGAGACAGGCAGTGGTGGCACACACCTTTAATTCCAGCACTTGAGATCTCATGTCTTTGCTTGGGAAGCACACATGCCTTTAATCCCAGAAAGCAATATGGCATAGCAGAGAAAGGTATAGAAGGCGTGAGGAAACAGGGACTCGCTCTCTTTAGACTGAGGCTTCTGTAGAGGTAAGAACTAGTGGCTGGCTGCTCTGCTTCTCTGATCTTTCAGCTTTCACCCTCATATCTGGCTCTGGGTTTTTTTTTTACTAAAAGACCATCTAAGATTCGAACAACATCATGCATGTAGAATTTGAACCTTGGAATCCTTGGAATAATCTCTCTCTCTCTCTCTCTCTCTCTCTCTCTCTCTCTCTCTCTCTCTCTCTCTCTCTCTCTCTCTCTGTGTGTGTGTGTGTGTGTGTAATCTAAGCACTATGAGGTACAAAGAAAAGAGGATTAACAGCATAGCTCCAGCTTCATTAACAGACCTATCTGAATGGAATAAGGCAGAGAGTGATTGAGTAGGAAACCCAATGTCCTCCTCTGATCTCCACATGTGCATGAGTACATGCATCTGTGCATACAACACACAGACACACATGTTAAAATTAAAAACAGCAAAGTTAAGTGCATTAGAGCCACAGCAAGTGTATATCTTCACAGGAATCCTTACAGGTTTTACGAAGACTATAATATGCATTTGAAAACTAACTTACGGGTTAGTAAGATAACCTCAACTACAAGCACATACTATCACAGTATACAGCTGTTGAAGTTGTTGAGAGATACATTTTATTTAGTATTTATCACGAAAGCACAATTCACACTATACTAAAGAGAGGAAAGAAGGTGGCCGAATGGTCCACCCCTATTCTAAGGCTCTTTACTATCAAGGGAAATGGGCCTTCTTCCCACTTTTGAAGGAAGATTCCCATGATGAAATCCCAACTCTAGTACTTCATAATATGACTTTATTTGGAACCAAGGTCAAGCAGATCAAGTTGCTAAGTGTGTGTGTGTGTGTGTGTGTGTGTGTGTGTGTGTGTGTGTGTATGTGTGTGTGTGATAGTAGTAAGCTCCTAACTCAGTATGACTGGTATCATGCACACACACACACACACACACACACACACACACACACACACACACGAGTGTCATAGAAAGAAGAGAGACTGGAGGGATGGATGATCCATAACTCAAAGAACACCAAAGACTGTCACCAAAGCACTAGGATTTGGAGAAGAGTATAGATCAGATTCTTCCTCATGAACTATGAAAGGATTTAGAGTTTTCCACATCCTGATCTCAAAGCTTTGCTTACAGAACTTTGAAATTTCTGTTGTCTGTGATACAATCAGGCATCACTTAATGTTTGAAATAGGTTTTGAGAAATATATATCAATAGGTGACTCATCATTGGGCTTCGTAGGATAGTTTGCTTATACAGGATAAGACAGCGACATTTTGATTTGTGCTGTAGCCTTATGAGGCCACCATTGTGATAGCCTGTTTTAGCAACTGTCATTGACTAAAACATCCTCATGTGTGGTACATAATTTACTTGGTTCCACAGGCCTGGAAAATTAGGATATCATTTCAGAGGGAAAATACATGTGTACACAAAAGTGTATTAAAGTACCCTTAAAATATATTTTCAAAATATTAGCTCAGTTAGCTCTTAGCAGAACACTGGATAATTTTTACTTACTGGCTTTTGCTTATTTTTGTGATCTTAATTAATAGACATACTATGAGTACACAAAATAGTTCAAATTACCTTGTGCGAAACAGCCACTACCATCACCTACTTTCAAATGCAAGCACCAGCCTACTTGGTATGATTGTCAGCACAGCATGCAAGAGAGAGGCAGGTGGTCAGGTGGAGATAGCTGAAGGTCCCGCTTGCTCACGCACCAACTGTATTACTGAACCAGTGTACTTAAGAAGGCCATTAGAAGACGTGAATGAAGATAGGCTGGGCCAAGGTACATGTTTGAAGGTGAAAGAAGTAAAGAACAGCATTTACTCTTCAAATCTACCTACTTCTGACACTAAACTGTTATTTTCTGCCAAGGTATCTAAAGTTCAATGCTGGTTACACATAACACTTTATCATCTTTTGCATTTTTATTATTTGAGTTTGGTATAATGTTTTGATTATATTTGCTACCAATTCTTCTCAGATCCACTTCTCTCTCCCTAACCCAACTTTGTGTCTATTTTTAAACACCTTTCAATCACAATTTGTGATGCCCAAATATTCTTGGACCTATTGTCTTCCACTGAAACACACTCTATTTACAGGGCTATAACATTAGAGAAAACTGATCCTTTTCCCCACAGTCACTCCAGGGTTAGGGGTGGAATTGTGTGCCCAACCTCTCTTTACATGCTGGGATTTTGTTTGGTTTAAGTTTGCACAGGTTCTATACATGCTGTGAGTTCATATGTGCTGCTACCTTGCTTTGTCAAGTTGTTTCCTTGACATCATCCACTGCCTCTGGCTTTTACTCTTCCTGCCCCATCTTCTGCAGGGTCAAGAGTCTTGGGAGAGAGGGTGCAGTATATATTTCCCCGGAAAGCTAAGCATTCTGCAGTTTCTTATTCTCCATTTCAGTGTGATTCTCTATGTCAATCACCGCCTATTGAAAACAGAAGCTGTACTCAGATGATGACTGATAGATGCACTAATCAATGGGTATGATGAGACATCATTAGGAGTTGGGTTAATACTGTGTCTATTTAGCAAAATAATAGTAGTAGGGTCTCCTAGAACCTACGACATATGTAGTCATAGGTCCTTTCCCTGATAATGGTTCCAGGTATGAGTTTTAACTTAAGGAAAAGGACTTAAATCTAATCAGAAAGTGCTTGGTTACCTCCATCATGCTGCCGCTGCAGTTGTACCAGGAGTCTGTCTCGTCACTGTTGTAGCTCACAGAGTTCTTCGCAGGTTATAGTTGGTGATTACTTTTTCTCCTCTCATAGCTCACAACCTTTTAGCACTATGAAAGCTAGCTGTTAAGTAGGAACCATCCAGGTCCATCCCAACTTGATTTCATCCTGGTCTATGATTCAAGTGTGTGGTGTCTTCAACTTACCACCAAGTTCTGTGGTTAATAAAGATCAATGGCAATGCCCTGTAATGTTTGGAGGTCTGTGTGAGCTCATTGTCCAACAATTTCAAAAGAAGTAACCCATTTCTGGCCATGGAATTTTTATTTTTTATCCTGTGGTATCTAATAGAGGTATAGTTGCCCTGTTTATCTTTTTGAAAATCAATGTTGCGTGCGTGCGTGCGTGCGTGCGTGCGTGTGTGTGTGTGTGTGTGTGTGTGTGTGTGTGTGTGTGTGTCTGTGTTTAGAGTATGAATGTATGTTTATGTTGGTATGATCCTTTATGTTGGTATGCAGAGGCCAAAGGAGGGCATTGGCCACCCTCTTCTATTGCTCTCTGAGTTGTTCCTTTGGAGCAGTCTCTTATGAACATGTACCACTTGGCTAGCCCATCTTCATTCAGGTCTTACAGTTGTCTTCTAAAGTGCGTTGGTTTGGTAATACAGCTAGTGAGGGACCAAGGAGGATCTTCAGCCAGCTCAGAATGACATCCTCCCTCTCTCATGCATGCCATGCTGCCAAATATACCAAATAGATTGGTGCTTGTATTTTTTGCAGTTTATTTATTTTTTTGGTTGAGGCTGGAAACAAGCAAGCCCCAGTAATTCCCCATCTCCACTCCTAGCCATAGTTCTGTGGTTGCAGGCATGTACAAGACCATGCCTGGCTTGTATGTTACTTGGGTGTTAGGCTTAAAGCTCGAGTCCGCATGTCTATACAAAAAATGTTGTTACCATTGGACCATTTCACCAGCATGCATATGTACTTTAAAATAAATTCCAAATATAAACCCCTGAGTGACGTTGGTGATCTCATGAATAATTGTGATTTTCTTTCAATAGCTTCATAAATGGAATTGAAAAGTCTGACAGTGAAAGTTCTTGAATAAACCTCATTTAATAGACACGGCAGATGAAAACACACCTTCCCTATTTCTTCACAGAGCTGTGGTGGCAGATGAACATGAAAGGAAGCCAGTGGGCATTACCTCAGAGGAAAAATTCCCAGGTACCTGACCTCAGCCTTTTGTTTGTTTTGATGTTTTTGTTCTTGTGTTTTGTAAGGCTAAACAGTAAATCAATGCTAGACAAGTGCATCAGCACTGAGCTGTATGCCTAGCCCAAGCTTTAATTTCTAGATATAGGGACAGTCAACATCAGTGAGACTTTGAATGGGAACTTTCATACATGTCTAGTTCAATTCATCCCATAATTTTGTATTCTAAATGCCCATCCCATTTTATAGTTCAAAAATTGATAAGGGAGTTTGCTCAAGGATTCTTAGCTGTCAGTTACATTTTTTAATACATCTTTGATGTAGGTGAAAATCCCTAAGAAACTTGAGGCTCAGTGAAGTTGATTTGTCCATGAACATATCCAAGGTTGATGGTTGAGCTCAAAGTTGTATGGTTCCAAATTCAGTCTATTTTCTTTTCTTTCTTTTGTGTCATGGCCCCACTTTGCATCCCTAGCTGAACTAGAACTCACTCTATAGACCAGGTTGGCCTTGAACTCACAGCTTTGCCTGTTTCTGACTTCTGAGTTCTGGAACTAAATGCATGTGCCGCCACACCTGGCCTCTTGGCACAGTCTAAATCATGCTATAGTCTCTACTTGGCCAGCCACCTCCTTTTCCAGATGTAATGCTTCTGAAGAGCGCCATGTTTCACTCTGATCATGGGCCAGTACCTGTCAGTTTTCTAGAATCACTCCTCAATGCAACCCCGTTCCTTTGTAACTCTGGCCCTCGATCTCAGGAAGGAGTCCAGCATGCCAGCAATCTGTCTGTCAGGTGCAAGCAAAACAATCAGGTGAAGTCATTGTAGAAAAGCAGAGCCAAGGTGTCTACAGTCGACCAGATGGGCGGATGAGCATTTCCTGTTAACACTACAGAGGAATGTCTTCTTCTCTGACACACAAATCCTCCAAATAACAAATCTAAGGAATCATGGTTCTCACACACACAGGAAGCAGATAAAAGTCACTCATTCCCCATCACCAATGATGGAACGCATTTGGCTTAAGTAATTTCCCGAACATCCAAAGGAATCTAAGTGTTTATAATCTTGCTAAATATCTAGAGATTTCCTAAATTCCCCAGATGTCTTCCTGGGCATATGTCTATAACAGATTTCTAAATTTGAATTCTTTAAGGAGTGGACTAGTGAATGAATATTCTATAAGTATACAAGATAAATAAAATTTTTCTGAAGAAACAGGAATATTTTTGATTAGTAAGAAAGTCCCTGAGAAGCTCTTTTGAGGGCACTTAACATTTAAATTTTGTTTTAATTTCTGGTTGTATTTGATAGTAGAAAGGAAACTGAAGTAAGAATGAAAAGAAAAATTTAAATTGCTAAGGTCTTGTATTTTATTAGTAGGTGATAAATACAGATATAGACACGTGCCTTTTCTATTACTGTTGTTGGAGTGGGGGGAGTCACTGATACCCTAGATCTAGGCATGAATGAGGATTCTCTATTAATAGAGAGAATTCAGGAAGATGATTCAGGCCATGGAGTTTGGTGTCTGATTAGATTCACATCCTTTATTACTTACTAGTTGTCTGCCTTTTGGCAAATGATTTGATCACTCTATTTATAAACAAGGTTATTAATTAGTCCTCAGAACATAATGAAAATCAAACAAATCATTAACAGCAAGTGGAAATCTGCTTGAATCCACATATTAGAATTAACGCTATTTGTGTGTGGTTTATGGTCATCCCACCGTGCACCGTTTTTCCAGTGGGAAGACAATAGAAGCAAACACACACACACACACACACACACACACACACACACACACACACACCATCACTGATATAACAGTACTCATTGAGCAAACTCTTTATACAGTACTAGACATCTGGAGAGACTTCATTGCAACTGTAAATACAGCATCATCACTAACAAGGTCTTCTCCAGGTCCAGTCCCACAGCTGTGGTACTGACCAGACACTGCTGGAGGTTTTGCTAAAATTCAACCCTTACAAGCAGGCCAAAGATGTGACAGTTCTGACACCCATTTGATTGCAATGGACCAGTGAGGATTCCACAGCTTTAAAAAATAAAATAAAATAAACACAAATTAAAAAGGGCCAGAACTCTAGCACATGGCTGATTCCAAACCCACATTTCTTCAAGCCTCAGGTGGATTTTGATTATCAAATAATTCCTGTTCTCCTTCACAAAACAGACAGCATTTGTCACCTGGAGCAAGCCAATGATATTTCTACAAATTTCCTGTTTTATAGCACATTAATGAACACCACACACACACTCATACACACTCCACATACATGCACCACACACACACACACTCAAATACAACACAATATATAAACACACACTCCACACACAACATACACATACATACACATTTCCATTGTCCAGTCATCTGTTGGAAGTCATCTTTTTTTTTAATAATGTATTTTATTTTTATGTGCATTGGTGTTTTGTCTGCATGTATGTCTATGTGAGGGTGTCAGATCTTGAAGTTACAGACAGTTGTGACCTGTCATGTAGGTACTGGGAATTGAACCTGGGTCCTCTGGAAGAGCACTGCTGAGCCATCTCCCCAGCCCTGGAAATCATCTCTTTTTACCACCTACATACAGACCTATCATTGGGCCTGTTGTGCTCATAAGTTTAAAGATGGTCCCTGCTACTACTCCATTGGAAAGGATGGTCTAGAGGAGAATGGCTTGACTCTCATGATCCTTTAAGATCAAGCCACAAGTGACAGAATAACTCTGGACATTGGGCTTGTGGGAAATGAATTTATACACTAGTTTGTTGGCTTATGATATGGCCTGCGGTTGATAGTTGGGTTAAACTGAAAAAATGATCAGCTGAGGCAATTGCATTCCACCTCCCAGGGTATCAGATGAGAATCTTGGTTAGAATAAACAAGAACCAGACAGAATATGTGGACAGGGAAAGCAGCTCAGTGTCTGAAATACTGCAATGACAGCCATCTTGCTAAAGGACTCTTGCTGCTTGGGTCACTGAACACTGAGCTATGAGCCGGGGCCTATTTCAGTTCTTAACTATTATTTTTATAAGGGCTCTCTTCTGAAACTAGCTGGTGAGAATGTCCATACTATATCTCTTCAACATTTCACTCAGTTTATTTGAGTTAATCTCTTTTCCAACTAAGACTAACAGCTTAATATATACTTCCGCGGAGTCCTTACAATTCTTCACAACAGATTTTATGAAGGCCAGTGTTCTCTAGAATTCACTCATTCATCCTCCATTCTGTCTCTCTCTTCCCTCCTTCCCTTGCTTCTTCCATCTAATATTGAGTAGCCCCCAGGCCCTGGGAGCTATAGAAGGATAAGCAGATGTTCTTGGAGTCAGCCCTTCTGTATACCAAGAGCCGCACTACATCTTTAAAATGAGCAGATGAATATGATCACAGTCTGCTTTGGCTAGAATGCAAATTCACCACTGAGGAGTATGCTCTAAACTCCCTTAAGAAGTCAGCATCACCCAGCAATGCCTCCTATCCATGCTGACACCCAGATGAAAAATAATTCACTACCTAGTTGGGGTTGGGTAAGAAGGGAAATGGAATGGTCCAAACAGAGGAACTGACATGTGAGAAAGCCACCTGCTCAGCAAGAAACAAATCACCAGGGCCTCTGAATAGCCAATTGTCTGAGAAGTGAAAACATGTACAGAGCATGAAACAGGCTTCAGATAGAAGAGGGGAAGGGTGATCTGGATTCCCTCCTGTGCGCCTGTTTGTTTGGGTGATGAGTTAGTCTCAACTTTCTCTTTTGTGTGTCTCTGCATGTGTGCATGTGTATGTGTACTTGTCCATGAATGGTGTGCGTGTATACGTGTGCATGTGGGGACCAGAGGACAGTCTTGTATATTTGTTTGTTAAGCATCATTCACATTTATTGATTTATTTACTTCTGAGACAGGATCTCTCTGTGGCCTGAAACTCATCCAGTTAGGGAGGCTGATTTGATTGAAGAGCAAATCCTAAGGATCCTCCTGTTTCCAACCCCCATTTTTGGGATCATAAGCACATGCCACCATGCCCAGCTTTTTCCATGGCATAGAACAAGCACTTTACTGACTGAGTCATCCTTGAGGTCTGATCCTCCCTCACTCTTGTAACTTCTGAAGAGTCTGAAGCAGAGGCTAAAAGGTGGAGGCTGTGTAAGAAAGAAGGACTCAGCCCAGTGGGGAGCCGAGTTCAAGCTCGCACACCTCAGCCCTCAGCACATCCTCCACCCAGCAGCCCTCTGTGATTGGGTCACCATGAGAAGCACCATCACTGTCAGGGCACTCACTCACTCACTGTGGACACACATTATTTCTTTTAAAATTTCTGACACTGTGGGAAGACATGCAAGGGGTGTTCTCTCCAGTGTTCAGGTGAGGAAACACTCTCACAGTAAGGCTAAGCTAATGCCGGAAAACTGCCGGGGCATGCACCTGTGGTTGACAGGCTCTAGAGAGGAGGCAAGGAGTAGGCGAGGGCAGGAGTGAGCCAGGCCAAGTGGTGGTGGCAGTCTTGGACCTTGACTAACTAACAGTCAGGCACTTCTTTATTTATACAGAATTCAGTAAGCATGGATAGATTCATGTTGTTTCAAAACATAGATCATTTCTTTTTTGTTTTTGGACATGTATTTCACTTCCTCTTCCATATCTTTTAGTCATCACTGATAAACCATGACAGAACAGAGTTATCTTTTACAATCATTTTTCCTCAAGTTTAATTATCATTGATAAACAGTTATCTTTTATAACCATTTGTACTCATCAACCCCATAACCCAATTTTTAAGAATATAGAAGCATATGATAGCCTATTCTGGGGCTGGCAGTTCTGTGGCTTCAAGGATGCTAGACATAAGAAAACCTCCAAATCAACCCTGGCAGATTGCCATGTCCTGAGCACTATATTAACTCTTAATGGTCAGAGTGCTCAAGAAAAATCCTCAGGCCAAAGCTGCTGCAGTTAGTATTCAATTGTGGCATAATACAATTTTTTAAATTTCTTTTTTCTTCATAGAATTTATTTATATTCCTAATCCTGGCATTCTTTGGCTTCTTGGTCATATGACCCCACTGTGGCCTTGCACGAGCTAACTTTTCTAAGAAAGAGAGTTCCTGACACCTCATTCTTTTATCATCCTTCCACACCATTCTTTGCCCATCAATATAAGTCTCTATGTCTAACTTTGTTGCTGTATATGCCACATAATCGCCTGAGTGTACAGTGAGAAGAGGCTTGTAATCTGATTTTTGGCCAACTCCTCTAGCCCACCAAATTTTGTTGACTTTTTAAAATTTACTTTGTTTTAATTATCTTGTTCCTGAGTAAGTGCAGGGGCAGGTGTTTCAAGAATATCTCATAAAGAGATCTCTGACTTGTGTATGTGTGTCACAACCTCCAAGGCACCAGGAAGACCTTCAAGTAGATAAGGATATCTCTCTAAAAGAGGGAGGGGTAATATGCTCAGGACTTTCCTAGGGAAGCTTAGAAGCAGTACTCCTCAGAGAAGGCATAAATGATTTCCTACCAACCCAATATCCTTAAATAGTACAAATATTAAAAGTCCCTCAAATATGCAACGTGTGGAGATGAAGACCAAAAGTGACATGGCGGCCATCATATGGCTCAGCTTTGCTGAATCTTTGTCAAGCAGCTGTGCTGGCCTTGTGACTTTAGTCATTCTCATCAGATTTGGCTGCACTAGGGATCAAGGATATATGCACAAATGCAACAGAAGAGAAACACAGCCTACAGAAGACAAAGACATTAGGAAGGCCCTGGTCTGACACACACCTATCCTGCATATCTAGAATTTTTAAAAACTAGTGCAGGACTGTTTCCTCCTCACATTATACCTGTGATAGGGACAGGTTTGAATCCTCTTGAGAGAATTTCACTCTCTTATTCTTCCCTGTTCTGATGGGCCCTTATGTCAGCTGCCTCAGTAAACTCAGAAAGCCTTATGTGCTGAATTCTAGGGTGCTGCTGTGCATCATGCATGCATCCACTCATAGTCCATAGTCCAACTGAACACAATTTTGACAGAGGTGAGGTTATAATTAAATACACATTAACTTAGCACTAAGTACATTAGACTCTTAATGGAAGACTGCCACTCTGGATTTTGATGTTTTACATTATCACTCCTCATCTTGCTTATATCAGAGGGAAAAGGGAGTTGCTTATTGTATGCAAAACAAAAGGATGACAATAAAATGTGATTAGATTATTGACTTTATAATGTCATAAAATGTGGACATTTATGTGAAAAAAAAAGATTTTAAATAAAATTGCTCAGTTAACTAACAATGAGCAGAAAATGAAGCCAAATATGAAAGACAACAGATATCTGTTGAATTTTCTCTAAAAGCAGACATTCTTTGGCATTTTCAGAAAAGGTCTCAATTATATATCTTGATGGAAGTGATAAACAATATGAAGTACAATAGCATTTGCTTTTAAATCTTTGAAACTTTGGGACTGGATACACCAAGGGCCTGCCGCATGAGAGGAAGAAGACTGTAGCACTTTGAGACATACAGTTCGAGGGGAGGCTGGCAAGACTTGGCTTTGGCATTTCCAGTGGCTTTGTTCTCCATGAGTTAGTTAGCATCCCTGAGCCCCAAGGTGAAATGATGTCATACAAAACAACATGACATATGAGATGTATCTTCATCTGAAGCTTGCAGAGGAGTGTGATTATCCTTCTCTTACTCATATAACATCATTATATCACATTCTGTTATAGGTACCAATTGATTGTCACCAGTAGCAGGAGTTATGTGTGTTATCTCTTGATAGCAAAAAAGCAGATACAAGCGTGATATTTCTTGGAGAATATAGCTTAGAATTTAGCTTCAGGAATGGAAATTATATAAATGCTAGTATGATCATCTAAATAGACTACATGCATATCTGGATTGGCTGGCCTCATCAGGGAGGTAGAGGAGCAGAAACAAAAATTAGAAAGAAATGTGAAGTCCAGAGTAGTAGACATGTTATAGTAAAATTAGAGAAGGATATCGAGAATAAGAATTAGAGGAATCCGGCAAGTTTATTCCGTAAGGGCAGAATCTGGAGCTACAGCATAATGCTAGAGGACTAGTCAACCCACACAGAGTAGTGATAGAGGACTAGTCAAGCCACACAGCAATAGTGTTAGAGGGCTAGTCAAGTCACATAGAATAGTTCTAGAGTAATAGTCAAACTATACAGCATCACCAGGGGAAAGTAGTCCTTCAGGACTGCTCCAGCAGTGCTAGTATTTGAAGCATTATTGTGTCCTGAGCAACACGAACATGTTGAGTGCAGAAGAAATAATGTGTTTATGTTTACACATGTTGAGAGAGAGAGAGAGAGAGAGAGAGGGAGAGAGAGAGAGAGAGAGAGAGAGAGAGAGAGAGAGAGAGAGAGAAGAAAGAGCAGGAAGAGGAGGAGGAGGAAGAGGAGGAGGAGGAGGAGGAGGAGGAGGAGGACTTTGCAGTATTAAAGTAACAAAAAAGAAAGACCAGTAGAAGACAGGGTAATATGTACATAGCTTTTGAAAATACAAAAACAGGATAAATTAAGGTATTTTATAACATTTTCAAATAGTGAGTTAAGAGATTTATAGCACATAATTTCTCATCAGGGAATAAATGAAACAGACTACCAGAGTCAGGTCTTTGTTTTGAATCTCTGGTTTTGAACAGTTTGTAAAAGTCCCCTGACCTCGTTTAAGTAGAGATCAAGGATGGGGAAGTCTTTCCCAGGACATTTGACAGTGGTTAAGGCTTTTCCCTCCAAGCTTTTCTGAGCTATTAAGACTTTAAATATATCTCATCCACAAGCTCTCCATAAGGAAAGAATATATGAAGTGCATCTTCCCCTTAAGGCAATAAACCCCAAAGTAGAGGATGCTTTTGGATGCCAACCAGTTCAAATGGTCCATCCACAGAAAAAAACACTTATAACACGGGTTCCTAAGAATCACTCACATGTGTGACTGTAGACAAGTGATATGTCTGCAATTTTGATTTTCCTGACTTTCCTGCTCCGCTCTCTATCACTGACTACCAAGTTGCATCTTGTAAAAAAAAAATCACTATTTATATTTTAGTTGTATATACTGTTATGCTTCCTTCTATGTTCATATAACACACACACACACACACACACACACACAATTTTCTTTTTGTAAAGAGTATGTTGTGCTGTGCAAGTACCCCGCACATCTGACGGAGCACATCATTTACATACTGATTAAGAGAATGAACGTTGTTCTTCTCTATTTAAGGTTTTAAGAAATAGTTAAAAAGAAGGAAATCTTACTTTCTTTCTTTTCTATTTTTAAGAATTATTTTGAAAGAGAATCTCACTGTGTATCCCAGACTGATCCTCCTGCCTCAGCCTCCTTAATGCTTGGAGTACAGTTGTATACCACCATGCCTGGATTCATTTTTTCACATTTAATAATTGTATCAATGAGGATTATAGGCCTCAACTTCCATGTGAATGAATATTAAGTTAACTGATTGTAAATGAATATTAAGTTGATTGTCTTTAATCATAGTATCATTTACACAAATTACATGTTGAGATATTTTTCTACATGGATTTATGAGTTGTTTCCATTCTTTCCAACTGCAAATGATGTTGCAATAGATGCCATTGAACATATTGTTGTGGTTTAGATGTGTATGTATCTTCCAACATTTACATGTTAAAACCAAATCTCCCAAATGGCAGTATTAGATGGGACATGAGTAACTCACAAGGAAAGAACCCTCATAAACAGCATTAGTGCCCTTACAAAGGGCAGATAAGGACAGAGAGAAGGTGCCATCTGTGAACCAGAGTGTGAGCCCTTGCCAGACACAGAATCTGCCAGCCTGTGATTGAAACTTCCAGCCTTCAGAACTATGAGAAAGAAATCTCTGATGTAACAGCTATCCAATTTAAGGCGAATTATTATTTTAAAAAAAACCCTATTATAAAAACAAAAGTGGACTATGGGACATATACCTCTATATGGACTTTTATTTCTGTGGGATAAATGCTGAAAAGGTTTATAGTTTAAAGGTTGAAGACTCAGCCTCAAAGCTACTTTCTATCACTTCGTCAACTTCTACAGAAACAGAGAACCTCGACTATTTGGTACTCTATCATTACCAATGGACAGTGTTTCAGATCACTTGCTCTTTACCAAGTGTTCTGAATGGGGCTAGTGAAAGATACAGAGATGAGACAAACTCCATTGTACTAGGAGAGTGCACTTCCACCTGATGTTACCAGGCTCCACATGTCACGGTCCTCACACTGGTGGATACTGGCTCTTCCTCTGTCCAGTGCTGTAACCCTGCACTCTCAAGAAAAACAGCCTATAATGAAATGAAATACAGTGTGATGCTTCTCACGAATAAATGAATCAAAAGTAAGAGAATCCCAGAAATGGAGTGAATCACTCAGTTTGGGGGTCAGAAATGGGAGTAGGGGTATGAGACACTCTTTATTGAGAAGTTAACATTTCAGCTGAGAAAAAAAAAGAAGACAAACATCTTTCCCAGGCCTATAGTGTGAAAAGTGAGATGTAAATGTTCACAGAGCTAAATGACAGTGCCTTTGTGTTCTGAAGAGACAGCGTGTACCCAAGAGCCGTGTTTCATCAGCCTGGTGCATCTGAGAATCACCTACAGGGGCTTGTTCAGAATGACGGTTGATGAACAGCTTCCTCATGCTTCAATTCAGTGTCTGGAAAGCTGTGATCTAAGCAAACTCTCAGACTGACCAAGCTTTGAAATTTATCAACAGAAACCTAGTGAGTAAGGGCAAAAATTAGTTTAAGAATGAGTGATATTTCAAGTCAATGACAATGTGGGATAGTTACAGGTTGTATCAGAAAGTGGCCTCAGGTTCCTGAGCTCTGGGGTCAAATAAGCTGGCAATTGGAGCACTGTTTGATTCTTAAGAAGCCACTCCTTCACAAGAAGTGCTGGGTGGATGGCTAAGTGAATGAACGCATCAGGAGGTTGAGGAAGACAACTAAAAGATCCTTCAGCTGTGAGAATAGCATTGTTTGTTGGACTTGGCAACAAGGAAAAAAACAAAACCAATCAAACAGCAGCAACAACAAAACAATACTAAGACAGGCAGAGTCTTTCAACAGATAAAAGCCCTTGCTGCCAAACTTGACAATCTGAGTTCCATCCCAGAAATCTACGTAAGTGGAATGAGAGAACTAACCCTCATATTGTCTTTTGACCTCCACATGTGCACAATGGCCTTGATGTACACACACACACACACACACACACACACACACACACACACATACACAATGTAAAAGGAAAACAGTATCAGAAGAGCCAACTGAAAGCCAGTAGCTGGAGCCTTCTTAAAGAACTTTCTTGAAGAGGTTAAACTGATCATCCATTCAGGCACTGTTGTTTAGATCAGTGAACCGGGCAGGTGCAATTACTGGGACTATGATATAAACATGTGTCACACTCTCTGGAGTAGTGACGCACGTTTATATCATAGTCAAAATTTGTAGTCAAATCCAGACACATGCTTTGTCTCTACCTCTGAAACCCAGAACAGGCTCTTACATAATTTCCTAGCTAGTCAGTGTTAGCGCCTGTGATTAATGCCACATGACGGGCTTTGAACTTTCTGTTCAGATGGCTTCTCTCGCCTTGCAGAGCTCCTAGCAAGAGGAAATGTGTGACCCACAGACTTCACTTCTGATAACTATCATTCCAGCCAACAACATTGCCATTGCCCCATGAGGCCTCATGAGGAACCATTTTTGTATCTTGCTCCTGTCTACAGACAAATTACCACAGGACTCTTGAGGTAGGTATTTAAAACAGAAACACGCCAGAGGAGCAATATAACTTCCCACAGCCCAACCCTGGAAGAAAGCAGATTAAGGATTCGTCTGGGAAAAGCCAGAAGAGTCTAATAGGAGTCTCCACGGTAGAGAAATGATACTAGGGAAGTCCTCTCTTCTATACGCTCACTAAAGCATCCTGGAGTCTCCCTCTAGCTGGAGCTTCCAGCAGAGCAGTGATCTCAGAGCTGTGAGTATCACCATCCAGAACAGACGCTGTTCCTGTGCTGACCAACTTTTCCAGCTTAGACAAGTCCTCCCAGCTCTCCAACAGCATTCCTGGGTACCTATCCCGCGTGGCCTCTGGCTCACAGGGGTCCAGGGAAGAGACCAGAGCTCCCTGGAGGCTTCTCCTTCACCCTCCCACCCTCCACCCCCACCCCCGCTTCCCCACCAGCCCTGCTGGCCAGCACGTTTCTAAGGGAGGTGATTCCGGCTCCTGCACAAATGCATTCACATTCCCTCTGGAATCCTAGTGTGACCTCGACCCTACCTAGCAGTCCCGGAACAGCATCTCGGGAGCAGCCAGGATTGAAGGAGGCTGGACCCCAGGCTGTGAATAGACCTGGGCAGAGAGCGCCCCACTTGACCTCTTTCCACCTGGCAGCTGCTGCCTCCCAGCTACTCACCAACTCCAGAGCTCGCAGGAAGGCAAGGGGTTCTTTCAATGCCCGAAAGGTGCCCGCCGAGGCCAGCTACAGATGAATAAGACAAGAAAGATAAAGAAAAAAAGTATAAACGGAGGGCTGGGGACACCTGTCCAGGTGTCGGGATCCCCGGCCATTCCCCAGCCCTAGGCCAGCAGCTTTGCCTGTCCTGTTCAGTTTTACCTGGCTCACAGGGTCCATGGCTCGCCCTTGCTATGTCTTCTCCCGCACCGATTCCCTGCAGGGATGAAGTTCGTCTGACCCGCGGTCGCCAGGGTCAGAAGCCACTTCAGGCCGCAAGCAGCTGACCCGAGACACGGGAGGGGAGCGCCGGCTGCTGGTGCCGGCTCGCTGAGGCTCGGCTGTGCTGTGCGCTTCGGGAGCTAGCACTGCGGGAGGCAATCGGAGCTGGAGAGGGGTGGGCGGGGCAGAGTGGGCAGGGGAGCAGCAACAGGGGAGGGGAGAGAGAGCCAAGCAGTCAGGGCCAGGCTGTCATTGGCCAGCCGCACGCTCCACGGGGGAGGGCGCCGGGTGGGCTAAGCACAACCCGCTCACATTGGTCCAGGCCCAGCGCGCGCAGCTCTGGGCTCCGGGGAAACTTTGGGGCTGTTGGCTGGCAACAGTAGGCTAATGTCCTCAGCAAAAAGGCTTCCAGTAAGAAAAGAAGACCCACTGCCAGGGGAGACATGCATTCACTCCGATGACTTCTCTATGACAAAGAAACCTTCGATCACTGATCACTTTAGTCATTACCCAAAGCCTGCATGGAAAGGCTTCCTTGTGGCTAGATAATTTCAGACTGTGGGCCTGAAGCCACTGCTTCTTCCCCTCCAGGAAGCAGGGGTTGGGGAGGAAACTGGTGTGTAGACTGGGGAGTGACGGCGATGGTGAGAGAGAAGAAGGGCTGGAGAGAGAGAGAGACAGAGACAGAGACAGAGACAGAGACAGAGACAGAGAGAGACAGAGAGAGAGAGAGAGAGAGAGAGAGAGAGAGAGAGAGAGAGAGAGAGAGGGAGGGAGGAGGGAGGGAGGGAGGGAGGAGAGGGGAGGGCAGAGGAGGGGAGAGCAGGGAAGGGGAGGGGAGGGCAGGGGAGGGGAGGGCAGGGGAGGGGAGGGCAGGGGAGGAGAGGAGAGGAAGAGAGAGAGAGAGAGGAGGAGAGGGGAGGGGAGGGGAGGGGAGGGAGAGAGAGAGAGGTGTGTTTGTGGGAGGGAGGTATCAGCATAGAGTGCTCCAACCGGAATCAACTGATCTTGACTATAGCACCGGGTACCAGGCAGGTAGGTCATCTTCCTGACCATGTGTGAGGTCCGTAGCAAATTCACCCTATTTTAAAAGTAGAAAACAGGTGGGATTAGAACTAGCACGTGAAGGACTAAACTGGCGTTGAACTTAAAGGACATTAAGGACATTTCAAGCCTATATACGGTCTCTTTTTAACTACATGTCAATCCCCTAAGTGCACCCCCCAAAAAAATAATGATAGATAAGAAACAGTTTCCACCCCAACCAGAGTCAAACTCTGCTTAGAATGTAATGAGAAGTAGCTCACCCCCACCCCTTAATGGGTCAACCTTGCTGAATATAATAAACAGCAACAACTTAGTTCTGTCAATCAAGAAAACACCTTGCTAAGAGCTTGACAGACATCATTTCATTAAATATTCTCAAAACACCCACTGGTTAATAGTAGTATCCTCAGTCTTGAGGTGAGGAAACTGGAGCTTGCTGAGGGGACGTGACCTGCTCAGTGTTGTTCAGCTTGCAGGCAATGAGCCAGAGCTTAACCAAAAACGAAGTCACAGAAAGCCTGGAGGAATGAGAAGACAGGAAAGAGGGACAGAAGGGCGCAAATCCGTCACTGTATGCAGCCCTTTCTTCTCCCTTTGGACTGGAGTCTACATATGAAGTGGTCTCCCGGCAACACAGAGAGTCCATCTGTTTACTACGAAGATTTGCCAAAAAGGCTTGGAGTGTGTGGAAATATGTAAGGGGTGCATTTAATATTTAGGAGTGGAGAAAATAAATATAGAAAGGAATAATTTGCAATCTATAAGAAGAGACCTCAGCCCAAAATTGGGTAAGAAGAGGCTTTTAAGAGAGACACCTCCAACCCTGTCAATGGGTTTTTATTAAAGAACAACTAGAACTCAGAAGAGTGGGAACCCCAACAGGCCAGTTGTGCCATCTGCAGCCACAGCTTTGTTCCTATTGCTCTTCCTACATGCAGTTAGCCTCTAAAACAGTGGGAAACAATTGTTGAAAAAGAAGCCTCTGTGCAGCTACAGGGTGTGTGGGAGAAGCAGAACTTAATCAGTTATTTTGTACTTAGTGTCCTGAATTGTGTGTTTATGAACACATGAGTGAACCTGTTTCTTTTCATCTGTGAAATAGAACACACAATACTGGATATTGACTGTGGCTAGACACTATGAGGACTCGAGTAGATTTTGTAGATAGCCTGCATAGGACAATTTCTCATACTTCAATTCTCTTGATAATTGAATCTTCCCAAAAGCAACCATGAAAATATAAATGTCCAGACTGTAGCACTCACCATCCACTCTTAGGATGCCTCTTTCTTTTTGGTCCAGGAGTAACCATGTGACTTCCAGAGACAATGTGTATTTTTTCTGAGGATAAATTTTGGGGAGAAGTTTGGAGAATTTTATATAATTAACTCTTTGGCTTATTTCTTAACACTAAATGATGATGAATATCATTTCTTCATAGATACTGGGGAGACAGCTTAGTGGTAGAGCATTTTCCTGGCATATGCAAGGGCCTGGCTTTGGTCCCTAGATTACCAAAAGCAGAGTGGGGAAGAAGAGTTATATAGAGGCACCGTTGACGGTCTGGGTTCGCACACAAGACTGATGTAGAATAGAGCTGCAGCTGAGCCTTGGTAAATATGAAGCTGAATAAGGAATGCTTTGGGAACTCTAAAGAACTGAGATAGTAAAGAGTTTTGCTGTTATTGTTGTTACAATTAACCTTGGCTGATTAAAAAGATTTCACACAGTGAAGTAGGGAAACCCAGATTCCATATTAGGTCAGTTTACCCTATTGTCTCTGCATTCTAAAACATCATCTTTGCTCTTCTAATTGTCAGTGAGCCTAAGGGGTACAATATCTCCTGTTAGTGATAGTAATTGTCCTGATAGTATCAATTGAGTTTCTGCTACATGCAGACTGTTGCACTGTTCCCTGTATTTCATTTAAGCCATATCCCAGCCTGCTCTCCTTCTCTGCAAATAGCATACCAAGCCCTAGGTAACTTGCATGAGTTCATCTATAAATCTGAATCTCCAGACAGGGAAAGATTTATGTACTTATGAAAGATTTGTGCCCATTTGCAGATCATTTGAGTCAAGAACCTGGCACTAATGAAGGATGATTACTGTACCTATTCTTTCAGATCTATGGTGATATTTTATTTGTGCTGAAATGTGATTTTATTTGTATGTTAATAAATAAAGTTGCCTGGGGATCAGAGCTAAAAGCAAGTAATTTAGCAGAAGTCTGGTGGTGGTGGCACATGCCCTTAATCCAATCACATGGTAGGCAGAGTCTCTGGGTGTTCAAGGACACATCCAGGTGGTGACCTGACCCTTTAATCTCAGTACAAACCATAGAGACCTGGAGGTCTGTATAGACAGTCAGTGATGAGGAAATCATGTGGTTGGATTTAGAGCCAATGAAAAGGTAGAACAGAAAGGCAATGAAAAGACAGGACACAGGGAGAAGGTCTCTCTCTCAGGGGAAGGATGGCAGTGAGTGGTAAGATAAAGACTGTTCACTAGTGCTCTGATCTCTTGGGCTTTTAACTCTGTATTTGGCTCTATGTTTCTTATTTAATAAGACCGTTTAGAATTTCATCTACATTTGGTGCCCACATGGCAAGAATTCATTAAAAACCATTGGTAGCCTCAGGCCAGGGGTTTCAAGGCCGGGCTTGGCCACAGTTTACAGGCCTCAGGCCCTGCCAGAGCTACCCGTCCAGCTGCACGTGGTCAGAGCTGCACTCGACTGTAGCTGCAGCTGGAGCTCTTGCTGACTAATCATCAACTCACATGGTCGGAGCTTAAGGAAGCTGGAGCTCAGTCTCGAATCAGCTCAAGCGGGAGCATGTGGCTAGATTTCAGCTTTTAGCCAGAGCTCTCCCCCCACTCTCTGTTCAGCCATGCTAGGTAGCTGTTTTGAAATTCCCTCGGATTTCTGCTATTCTATGCAGATTTGGTAAATCAATTAAGATATCAGATATTTTAAAGTGAAAAACTACTTAAAAGAGAAAAATTTTTCCACATTAAAAAAATGGGTAATATCTGTACAATAGAAGGAAATTGGTCTTTGTTTGATAAAACATTAGGCAATCTGAAAATGGAACAATTACATGAGGATTAATGTTGATGGGATATATGTAACATCAATTATGCATATCATTAGTTTACTGTAGTGGGTAGCTGTTCCATTTTGACATTCATCATAATAATTCACGTAGTGTTCAAATATTGGCTTAATAATAATAACAAAAGTGAGTCATTATTGGGACTGATACAGGCTTTAAAAGACAGCAATGAAGGCTTAGAGAAAAAGATTCTTTCTCTAGAATCTGCTAACCAGGTTTTACAAAACAGGCTTGTACCAAAAATTGATTTTATTGATAATAAATATGAATATTTAATGGATAGAACACTAACTCTCCAGAGTGAAGTTGTGGCTACTCAGACACTATATAAGGAAGAAAGATTATCATTAATTGATAAGATAAGGTCCATGGAATCATGTATTTCAGAAGAACATAAAAATTTCCATGATTCCATGAGAAATCTGGAGTCCCTTGCAAGAGATGAGGTTCATTCCCTAGAACAGACCCTAGGTGCTCATTTGCAAGCACTGGAAGAAATTCTCAGTAAACACGACAAGGGATCTAATAAGCAGAAGGGCAAGACCATACAGCTTGTAACATCTCCAAATGGCTCTTATACAATGGCTTATCTTGTCATCATCCATGAAAAGCCAGCAGATGATACACACTCTGAGCCATATATGACATATACATTACAACCAATTTCAACAAGGGACTTTAAAAATATAAATGAAGCCATAGTTACATATGGGATACACTCCACATATGTAAGACAGATGTTAAATTCGTGGTCTACCTCACATAGAATCATTCCAGGTGACTGGCATCAGTTAATTTCAGTTTTTCTATAATATAGCTAGCAGTTACAATGGAAAAGCTGGTTGAGAGAAGAGGCAAGACATTTAGAACAACAAGGTAAACTCAGAGGTTTGAGATCTTCCAAAATCAAATACTTGGTGAGGGATGTTTCGGTGACAGGAATGTACAAGCCAGTTATGATGAGCATACAATATCCCTATGCTGTACAGCAGCTCTAAATGCTCTTGGAAAAAGTTCCAGAACCTGGAAAACCAACTGAGGTATACACAAAGATATTTCAGGGACTGCACAAACCCTTCACTGATTTTTTACAAAGGCTAAACACAGCTACAACAAAAGCTTTGTCAGATAAAGAATTAAGGAAAGTATTAACTGAGTCCTTGGTGTTCAACAATGCTAATGTAGAATGCAAAAGAATACTTACACTGTTGAAGGTCAGATCAGCTCCTTTGGAAGAATGGATTCAGTATACTAATGGTGTTGAGTCTCAACTACAGTAATGAGGCTTGGATAGGAGAGACAAATCCCAGAGGTGAAAGAAGGCCCCATGGTACCAAATGTTTTAAATGTGGTGCACCATGTTATATAAGTAAAAACTGTACATGGGGTGTTCCTAGAGTCAATACTACTAGAAATAGCCCAAACAAGAGACCCCAACCTCCTGGATTATGTAGAAGATATGGCAAAGCCTGACATTGGACCAGTGAATGCAGATCAAAAAACAGATATATGAGGCAATCCTTACTGGTGGAAAATGCCTCAAGGGGCCTCTTGCAGGCCCCCAAATCAAATGTGGTACAAACATTTCCAGCCACCATGGAAGAAATTCCTCTCTAGGACAACTGCCTAATGTAAAAACCAATACTGCAATGGATGATAAAACAGCCCTGATAGATGAATCACAATTTCCAAAGAACACAATAAAACAAATATTTTGACAGACCTCCATAAATGAACAAAGACCAAAGCTTAGAATTCGAATTAATGGCCTGGTTCTGGAGGGCCTAAAAGACACAGGTGTGGATGTAACTATAGTTACACCAAAATCATGGCATCTGAATTGGCCTCTTCAAGAGGTAGATGTCCAAATTCTAGGGATTGGAACCCTATCTCAGATAAAACAGAGTTTGAAATGGGTTGAATGCATAGGGCCAGAAGGACAGAGAGGAAGCATGAATCTATATGTAGCAAATGTAGCAGTAAATCTTTAGGGTCGAGACCTGTTACAACAGTGGAATACCCAGATTAAAATTCCTATACTCTCAGAAAAGGAATACAGACCAATGCATGTTTCTAAGAATAATATCATAACATGCTATAAAAAACAGTCACCAACCATTCAGGCTGTACACAAACAGAGCACAACTGCCGTTGAACTCTCAAAAGTACCAACTGCCTTACCTTTAAAATGGCTAACTAATAATCCTGTCTGGGTTGGACAATGGCCTTTGACAAAAGAGAAGCTACAAGCTTTAAAACAGCTGATTCAAGAGCAGTTAAATGCTCAACACATTGAAGAATCTACCAGCCCTTGGAATTATCCTGTATTTGTTGTTTTAAAAATGTCTGGTAATTTAAGAATGCTGACAGATCTGAGAGCTATTAATAAAGTAATTCAGCTGATGGGCTCCCTATAGACTGGGATGCTCTTGCCTTCTCTGCTACCCAAAGAATGGCCTATAATGGTTATTGACTTAAAAGACTGTTTCTTTACCATACCCTTACAAGAAAATGATAGAGAAAAATTTGCCTTCACAGTACCTAAGTATAATAATTCCCAGCCAGTCAAGAGATATTAATGGAAGATCCTCCCACAGGGAATGTTAAACAGCCCTACCTTGTGCCAATACTTTGTGCAAAAACCATTGGAGATAATTCATGTAAAGTTTCCACAATCCATAATGTATCACTATATGGATGATTTCCTATTAGCTGATCCAAAGTTAGACACATTAGAAAGCATGTTTGAAGAAATAAAAAAAGTTTTGCCTCGCTGGGGACTACAAATTGCTCCTGGAAAAAAAAATACAAAGAGGAGATTCTATTAATTACTTAGGATATAAGATAGAGCTACAAAAAAATTAGACCCTAAAAGGTACAACTAAGGAGAGATTAATTGAAGACTCTTAATGATTTTCAAAAGTTGTTAGGAACCATTTCCAACTTACTGTGTATCATGGGGATATTCAAAGATGGACTACAAAATTTGGCTAATACTCTAGAAGGGGACAAAGAATTAAATAGCCTAAGAGAATTACCAGCTGAAGCTGAGAAGGAATTGGCTCTAGTAGAAAAGACAATTCGAGAAGCACATGTGGATTATGTGGGTCCAGAACTTAAATACATTTTTGTCATATTCCCCTCCAGATATCCCCCCACAGATATTTTGATGCCGAGGGAAGATATTATATTGGAATGGATATTCCTACCATGTAAACCAAACAAGAAGTTAAAGACTTATATAGAAAAGATTTCTGATTTGATTCAAAAAAGGTAAATTAAGACTTCGCCAGTTGACAGGAATGGACCCAGCAGAAATTGTAGTACCTTTAACTAATGAGGAAATTTTATCACTATGGAAAGATAACGAATACTGGCAGAGAACCTGCATTAATTTTTTGAGAGAGATTAATAACCATTTTTCCAAAAGCAAGAGAACAGAATTCATAAAGAAGACTGAGCCAGGCAGTGGTGGCACATGCCTTTAATCCCAGCACTCGGGAGGCAGAGCCAGGCAGATCTCTGTGAGTTCGAGGCCAGCCTGGGCTACCACGTGTGTTCCAGGAAAAGGCACAAAGCTACACAGAGAATTCTTGTCTCGAAAAACAAGAAGAAGAAGAAGAAGAAGAAGAAGAAGAAGAAGAAGAAGAAGAAGAAGAAGAAGAAGAAGAAGAAGAAGAAGAAGACTGAATGGGTCCTTCCTCACATTGTACAACAAAAGCCAATTTCTGGAGTCCTTACATTCTATGTTTATGCAAAGAAATCAGGGAAAGCAGGATACAAATCAGGAGACTTAAGTAAAGTGGTACAAAGTCCATGCAACTCTGTACAAAAGGCAGAAATGTATGCCATTCTTATGGTACTGATGGACTTCAAAGAACCCCTCAATGTAGTCACTGACTCTCAATATGCAGAGAGAGTTGTTTTACATATTGAAGCTGCTGAATTTATTCCTGATAATACAAAATTAACTACATTGCTCATACAATTGCAGGACATCACCAGAAAAAGGGAACATCATATATATAACACACATCAGATCCCATACAGGTCTGTCAGGAACTCTAGCACAAGGTAATAATGAGAATGATCAGTTACTAATAGGTAATGTGCTAGAAACCTCAGAATTTCATAAGAAACACCATGTAAATAGCAAAGGTTTGAAGAAGGATTTCTCCATCACTTGGCAACAAGCTGAGGATATTGTGAAAAAATATCCTACTTATTCCTTCTATAATCAAACTTCATTATCTGCAGGGAACAATCCAAAAGGTATACAAAGAAATGAAATTTGACAGATGGGTGTGTTTCATTTTGCGGAATTTGGAAGATTAAAGTATGTACACCATATCATTGACACCTATTCAGGATTTCAGTGGGCAACTCCTATCAGTTCTGAAAAGGCTGATTCTGTGATTACACACCTATTAGAAGTTATGGCAATCATGGGAATACCTGTACAAATTAAGACAGACAATGCCCCAGCATATGTTGCCAATAAAATGAGACAGTTCTTTGCTTATTACAATATAAAGCATGTTACAGGTATACCACACAATCCACAGGCCAAGCAGTCATCCAATTGAACTTCAAAGGATATGCTAAATAAACAGCAACAGGTAACAATGATGCTTATATATAGATTGCCTTTATTAGCCTTGAATTTTCTCAATGCTGATGAGAAAGGAACAACAGCTGGGGAGAGACATTGGACAACAGACAAAAACTCCTGAACTAAGCCAACCAGTTTATTTCAAAGATGTATTGACCTCAGAATGGAAACCTGGATATGTCCTACATTGGGGAAGGGGTTTTGCTTTTGTTTCTGCAGGAGAAGAAAAGCTATAGATATCAACAAAATTAATAAACATTCAATTTGAACAGGAGAAACCCCTTGATGAGGAGAAGTAAAAGCTTATCCACCAATGTGACATCTCTACAAGTTGTAAGAAAAAATTAACAATCAAAGGTTGGGGTAGGGTTCTGATTTTGTCTTTCCAGGATAATGGAAATACCCATCTTCCAGAAATCATAAGGCCTTAAATATCCCGATGTCTACAGCAGAAAGAAAGAATCTATTGGTACCAATTTACACAGGGTAAAATCTGACTGTCTAACATCTATATCTCTATTAATCTAGAAAAGTTGTGGTTCCAATTCAATTATAAACCAAGCTGGCTTTGGAGATAGAATTGGCTCACTCCTTCTCTAAACCCAAGCATATTGCTAAAAGAAAAGGTTGAGAGATTCTTTCGTTCCATATTAGAAGAGCCCTCTGGTGTCTTCAAGACTCTAATTCTCTCCATGCTTACTCTTGATTTCTTGGAATCCTTTCTTACATGTCATGTCATCTTTAAATCCAAATTTTCCATTTTGATAAAAAAAAATAAGTTTTTCCAAAAGCAATCTATGAAGTCTCCAGAAGGAAGATAGGGCCCCAACAACAGCTCTACCCAATTCAGAATGATACCATGGTAACCATCATCATACTCCACTTCTTGTCAGAATTTCAGACAATCTTACCCATTACGCTGAGACTTGCTGTGGAATCTACAGTTAATCTAACTGTGATTTAACTATCTGAGCTTTCTCACAGTACCCAACAGAGATACCATCACCCCCTAAACAGCAGGAAACAATTCTAAGAAAACAACACCCCTTCTCCCTAAGGTTTCATATTTCTCAGGGTTATGGATGATGGTTATAGGGTTGGGGGTGGAAGAAAATATTAGACTCAGTATTCTCCTTAAGAAAAGAAAAAGTATCTCAAAAAGGGGGGGGGAGAAATTGAATGGATAGGTGTAAGATATTATGGTAGATTATTGTATATAATAGTAAACAAAGTTAGTAAAATAGCAACCTTAGATAATCTGCACTGTAATTTGCACTGTTATGGATTCTTATATGTTGATACAAATATAAACTATTTTTATATTCCTGTTTAAGATAATTTATATATTGATACAAATACAGAACTATATTTGTTATAATGTATGTATATTTCTACTCTTATTTGAAATATTTTCTACTGATACAACTGTAAATTTATATCTGTCATACTGTATGCATGTTCTACTTTTGTTTAGGATATTCGGTATATTGATATATATTTAAGATTATTATCATATTTCATATTTCACTATACATTCCTACCTCTGTTATAAATATCTTGTATATTGTCACAATATTGAAGTCATCGTCCTTTACCATATATTTGCTTATAGACTTTTTACCTTGTTTACATGAAGCCTTAGTCCTTAGGTTATTTCGGTAGATAAGACTTATAGATTTATAGTCACCTATGCTTGTCATCTCTGTAGTTACGTTAATTAGGTTATCCAGATTTACAGATACATAGGTCAGATGAACAGGTAATCTTCAAATACTTCATAGACCTAGAGAATATGGCATTTAAATAACTTAGAATTCTGTTGATGTGAGACACAATGCTCCTGGCAGCACCAATTTGATACCGAGAGAACACTGGGCTTCTAAGACATTTCTATTTGGAAGTTTGTCTTCTTGGCACAAAATGGCCTATTGGGCAAAGAACTGCCCTTGCCTCAACTGCTGACAGCACAAATGCTGTGCTTGTGGACAAGCAGGATACAAGGAAAAGTGACTTCTGAACTTTGCCAAGACAGGGTAAGATGGTCTTTCATAAATCCTGCTTCTGAAAATGGTCTGTCAGATTTCCTAGGCCTGTAGTCAATTTGAATGCACCAACAATGCTGAGAAACATTAGCTGACTGTCCAGGCTGCCAGCTGTCTCTGTCTACTTTTGTAAGACTCCTGAAAGTTGCTTGCATCCATCTTCCATTTCTCAGGTATCATTATATTCCTTCTCAGGTCTTTGATGGGATTGAAGACTAGCAGTTATAGTTACAACTTAATATATATATCTTAGATAGAACTTATTAAGTATTAGATTTAGGTTCTTTAGGATAGGACACCTTTTGGAATGATCTTTGTAACATGCCATTTACCTATACTCCAGACTTCTCTGGATTTTAGTATGCGTCTCTTGTTTGATATTGTTGGCATTGGTTGTAGTTCCATCTTTTCTAGGTTATTATCCCTTATTACACCTGGACAATATTTGATCATCATTCCTATTGTATATAGTCTTATATTAGGTTAGAACCTTCTTATTTAGACAAAAAGGGGAGATGTAGTGGGTAGCCATTCCAGCTTTGACCTGGAAATACCACCCCCTTTGAGGCTTTGGTAACAGTCACGTCTACAAGGCAGAGCTGAGAGAGGACTCCTAAAGACCTGGGATCCGGATGGGGGAGCTCTTTTGGTTCTTGGACCCTGGACACTGGAGGTAGACCAAGCAGAGTTCTCCAGAGAACACCGCTGGACTGTGCTGCACCTTTCCCAGACCCTGTAACCTATCCCTTCACTTGTAAGTTGCACCACAAAATGAACCTTCCTTTTAAGTACATGGAGTTGCCTTAATTTCCTCGGGTTTCTACTGTTCTATGTAGACTTGATTAATCGATTAAGATATAAGATATTTTAAAGGGAAAAACTATTTAAAAGAGAAAAATTTTCCACATTAAAAAAAAAATGGGTAGACAGGCCTGGCGGTGGAGACAAGCAGACGCAGTTTGAAACAGGAATGCCTCAAACCCCAACACCAGGGGAAGAAGCTATCTCCGTGGGACAGAACCAGAATGAATCTGAACACTCCGTCTGAGGACAACCCAGGGCCCAGCTGCTGATCCTGCAAAACCCAACAACTTGGAGGTGTTGGTGAGACTACCCAGCTCAGCTGAAATCCATCTGGGAGAGGATTCAGATCCCTACAGTTCGAAGTCTGAAGAAACAAGATCAGCTAAAAGTTGACGAATAAACAAAACATGACCTGGGAACACAGAAGAAGGTGCTGCCCAGCCACCAAACCAGAACTTCCAGAATCATAAGTATATACTTCACCGACTGAGATCAGCTGCCCCTGAAGAAACATCCCAATAGCACCAATTTAACCAAGAACTCCTACTAAACTAAGACTAAAAATTAGAACAGGAGAGGCACTCTCAGACACAGACACCACCTGCATCGAGCAGAGGAAGAGATGAGTAGACGCCAGTGCAAAAATACAGGCAACAACATAAAGTCCTATATGGCAACATCAGAACCTAGTGATTCTACACCTGCAAGACCTGAACATACCATGACAGAAGAAACAGAAGAAATCAACCCTAAAAACGACTTTAAGAAGATGATAGAGGCCCTTAAAGAAGAAATAAAACATTCCCTTAAAGAGGAAATAAAAACTTCCCTTAAAGAGGAAATGAAAAACTCCCTTAAAGGGGAAATAAAAACTTCGCTTAAAGAGGAAATAAAAAACTCCATTAAAGAGGAAATAAAAACTTCCTTTAAAGAGGAAATGAAAAACTCTATTAAAGAGGAAATAAAAAACTCCCTTAAAGAAATGGAAGAAAAAAATGAACAAAAAATGGGAAGAAATCAAAGAAAGCCAAGAAAAAGCAATTAAACAGATGAAAGAAACATTCCAAGATCTGAAAAATGAATTTGAGACAATAAAGAAAACACATGCTGAGGGAATGCTGGAAATAGAAATCCTGACTAAACGAACAGGAACTACAGAAACAAGCATAACCAACCGATTGCAAGAGATGGAACAGAGAATCTCTGACACTGAAGACACAATAGAGAAAATATATTTGTCAGTCAAAGAAAACACTAAAGACAAAAAAGTAACACAAAATGTCCAGGAAATTTGGGACACCATGAAAAGACCAAACCTAAGAATAATAGAGATAGAAGAAGGAGAAGAATACCAACTCAAAGGCACAGAAAATGTATTCAACAAAATCATAGAAGAAAACTTTCCTAACCTAAAGAAAGAAATACCTATGAAGATACAAGAAGCTTACAGAACACCGAATAGGCTGGATCCAAAAAAAAGTCCCCTTGTCACATAATAATCAAAACACTAAACACACAGAACAAAGAAAAAATATTAAGAGCTGCAAAGGAAAAAGACCAAATAACATATAAAGGCAAACCCATCAGAATAACACCAGACTACTCAATAGAGACTATGAAAGCTAGAAGATCATGGACAAATCTTATGCATACACTAAGGGACCACGGATGCCAACCCATACTATTATACCCAGCAAAACTCTCAATCACCATAGGTGGAGTAAACAAAATATTCCAGGATAAAACCAGATTTAATCAATACCTGTCCACAAACCCAGCCCTACAGAAAGCACTAGAAGGGAAAATCCAACCCAAAGAAGCTAAACACATCCATGAAAAATCAAGCAATAGATAATCCCACACCAACATACACCAAAGAAGGACAACACAACACAACCACAAAAAATGACAGGAATTAACAATCACTGGTCATTAATATCCATCAATATCACTGGTCTCAACTCACCTATAAAAAGACACAGGCTAACAGAATGGATAAGAAAACAGGACCCATCCATCTGCTGCATACAAGAAACACACCTTAACTTCAAAGACAGACACTACCTCCGAGTAAAGGGCTGGGAAAAGGCTTTCCAAGCAAATGGACCTAAGAAACAAGCTGGTGTAACTATCCTAATATATAATAAAATAGACTTCAAACTAAAATCAATCAAAAGAGATCAGGATGGACATTACATATTTATCACGGGAAAAATCCACCAAGATGAAGTCTCCATTCTAAACATTTATGCTCCAAATACAAAAGCACCCACATTCATAAAAGAAACACTACTAAAGTTTAAAACACACATCAAACCCCACACATTAGTAGTGGGAGATTTAACACACCACTCTCACCAAAAGACAGATCAACCAGACTGAAACTTAACAAAGAAATAAAGGACCTAACAGATGTTATGACTCAAATGGACTTAATAGATATCTAGAGAAAACTCCATCCTAACACAAAAGAATATACCTTCTTCTCAGCACCCCATGGAACCATCTCAAAAATTGACCACATGCTTGGACACAAAACAAATCTCAACAGATACAAAAAATTGGAATAACCTCCTGTATTTTATCAGACCACCATGCCTTAAAGTTAGACTTCAACAACAACAAAAATTAGAGAAAACCCACAAACTCATGGAAACTGAATAATGCCCACCTGAAACATCAGTGGGTCAAGGAAGAAATAAAGAATGAAATTAAAGATTTCCTAGAATTCAATGAAAATGAAAGTACAACATACCCAAACTTATGGGACACTATGAAAGCAGTGCTAAGAGGAAAATTCATAGCTCTAAATGCACACATAAAGAAGATGGAGCAATCCCATACCAATGAATTAACAGCACAACTAAAAGCTCTAGAATAAAAAGAAACAAACTCACCCAGGAGAAATAGATGCCAGGAAATAATCAAATTGAGGGCTGAAATCCACGAAATAGAAAACAAGAGAACAATACAAAAAAATCAATAAAACAAAGAGTTGGTTCTTTGAAAAAATCAACAAGCTAGACAAACCCTTGCCAAATTAACCAAAAGGCAAGAGAGAGCACCCAAATTAACAATATCAGAAATGAAAAGGGAGACATAACAACAGACAACGAGGAAATCCAGAGAATCATCAGATCATACTTCAAAAACCTGTACTCCACAAAAATGGAAAACCAGGAAGAAATGGACAATTTTCTGGATAAATACCACATACCAAAATTAAACCAAGACCAGATAAACCATTTAAATAGACCAATAACCCCTAAAGAAATATAAATAGTCATTAAAAGTCTCCCAACCAAAAAAAGCCCAGGACCAGATGGTTTCAGTGCAGAAATCTACCAGACTTTCAAAGAAGAACTAATACCAATACTCTTCAAAGTGTTCCACACAATAGAAACAGAAGGAACACTATCAAACTCCTTTTATGAGGCTACAATTGCCCTGATACACAAACCACACAAAGATGCAACAAAGAAAGAGAACTACAGACCAATCTCCCTCATGAACATTGATGCAAAAATACTCAACAAAATATTGGCAAACCGAATCCAAGGATACATCAAAACAATTATCCATCATGACCAAGTAGGATTCATCCCAGGGATGCAAGGATGGTTCAACATATAAAAATCAGTCAATGTAATACACCATATAAACAAATTGAAAGAAAAAAAAACACATGATCATCTCCTTAGATGCTGAAAAAGCCTATGACAAAATCCAACACCCTTTCATGATAAAGGTCTTAGAAAGATCAGGAATACAAGGAACATTTCTAAACATAATAAAAGTAATTTATAGCAAGCCAACAGCAAACATCAAATTAAATGGAGAGAAACTCAAAGCGATACCACTAAATTCAGGAACAAGACAAGGCTGTCCACTCTCCCCATATTTATTCAATATAGTACTAGAAGTTCTAGCTAGAGCAATAAGACAACAAAAGGAGATCAAAGGGATACAAATTGGCAAGGAAGAAGTCAAACTTTCACTATTTGCAGATGATATGATAGTATACGTAAGTGACCCCAAAAACTACCAGGGAACTCCTACAGCTGATAAACTCCTTCAGTAAAGTGGCAGGATACAAGATCAACTCAAAAAAATCAGTAGCCCTCCTATACACAAATGATAAAAGGCTGAGAAAGAAGTCAGAGAAACATCTCCCTTTACAATAGCCACAAATAATATAAAATACCTTGGGATAACACTAACTAAACAAGTGAAGGACCTTTTTGATAAGAACTTTAAATCTCTAAAGAAAGAAATTGAAGAAGATATCAGAAAATGGAAGGATCTCCCATGCTCATGGATAGGTAGGATTAACATAGTAAAAATGGCAATCTTACCAAAAGCAATCTACAGATTCAATGCAATCCCCATCAAAATCCCAACACAATTCATCACAGACTTGGAAAGAAAAATACTCAACTTCATATGGAAAAACAAAAGACCCAGGATAGCTAAAAGAATCCTATACGATAAAGCAACCTTTGGAGGCATCACCATCCCTGACCTCAAACTCTACTATAGAGCTATAGTAATAAAAACAGCTTGGTACTGGTATAAAAACTGACATACGGACCAATGGAATCGAATTGAAGACCCTGCCTGACATTAATCCATGCACATATGAACACCTGGTTTTTGACAAAGGAGCCAAAAGTATACAATGGAAAAAAGAAAGTATCTTCAAAAAATGGTGGTGGCATAACTGGATGTCAATATGTAAAAGATTACAAATAGATCCATATCTGTCACCATGCACAAAACTCAAGTCCAAGTGGATCAAAGACCTGAACATAAATCCAGTTACACTAAACTTAATAGAAAAGAAAGTAGGAAGCACTCTTGAACGCATTGGCACCGGAGACCATTTCCTAAATAAAATACCAACAGCACAGACCCTGAGCACAACAATTAATAAATGGGACCTCTCAAAATTGAGAAGCTTTTGCAGGGCAAAAGACACAGTCAATAAGACAAAAAGACAGCCAACAGAATTGGAAAAGATCTTCAGTAACCCCACATCTGACAGAGGATTGATCTCCACAGTATATAAAGAACTCAAGAAACTAGACATCAAAATACTGAACAGTCCACTTAAAAAATGGGCTAAAGAGCTAAACAGAGAATTCACAAAACAAGAATCACAAATGTCTGAAAGACATTTAAAGAAATGCTCAACATCCTTAATCATCAGAGAAATGCAAATCAAAACGACTCTGAGATACCACCTTACACCTGTCAGAATGGCTACGATCAAAAACACCAATGACAGTCAATGTTGGAGAGGATGTGGAGCAAAGGGAACACTCCTCCACTGTTGGTGGGAATGTAAACTCGTACAACCACTGTGGAAATCAGTATGGCGGTTTCTCAGAAAATTAGGAATTGAACTACCTCAAGACCCAGCCATCCCACTCTTGGACATATACCCAAGGAATGCTGATTCATAGCATAAAGATACATGCTCAGCTATGTTCATAGCAGCACTATTTGTAATAGCCAGAACCTGGAAACAACCTAGATGCCCATCAACGGAAGAATGGATGAAAGAAATGTGGTACATACACACAATGGAGTACTACGCAGCAGAGAAAAACAACGAAAGCATGAAATTTGCAGGCAAATGGATGGAACTAGAAAAAATCATCCTGAGTGAGGTAACCCAAACCCAGAAAGACAGTCATGGTATGTACTCACTCATAAGTGGATTCTAGATATAAAATAAAGAACAATCAGACCACAACTCATAGAACCATAGAGGCTATATATATAGCATGGAGGTCCCTAGGACGACTGTGGCTTATACTAAATTTCGTTTTTACTCAATTATTGAAAAAAAATAGCTAAATGAATGGAAACACATGAACTATGAACCAAAGGCTAGGAGCCCCCAGCTGGATCAGGCCCCCTGAGTAGGTGAGACAGTTGATTGGCTTGATCAGTTTGGGAGGCAACTAGGCAGTAGGACCGAGTCCTGTGCTCATTGCATGACTTGGCTGTTTGAAACCTGGAACTTATGCAGGGACACTTGGCTCAGTCTGGAAGGAAGGGACTGGACCTGCCTGGACTGAGTCTACCAGGTTGATTGCAGTCCTCGGGGGAGGATTTTCCCTGGAGGAGGTGGGAATGGGGGGTAGGCTGGGGGTAAGGGGAAAGGGGGGGGGGGGGGAGAATAGGGGAACCTGTGGCTGATATGTAGAACTGAATGGTATTGTAAAATAAAATAAAATAAAAAAAAGAATCCTGAAACGACCATGGCAGCACTCCCTGTAACAGCCGGAACAAGCAACCATCTAGAAGCCCTTCAACAGGATGGGGTAAACAAACAGTGAGACATTCACACTCGGTAAGTACAGAGCCTTGAGAGCGAACTCTGCAGCCAACTGTGATGGCATGGATGAGTCCACCTGGCAGAAGCTTGAGGAACACAGTCCAGGGAATCCACACTGCCCAGCCAACTGCCACCATGGATGCATGGACACATACAGGTGAGGTGCTGGCTCTTCCAAGGGGAGGTAGAGCAATGCCTTGGTCTTGGCACAGATGCTTCAAAGGTGTTCACTTTGTAAAAACCATTATGCAAAGCACTTAAAACATGCAACTTATTTATTTATTTATTTATTTATTTATTTATTTATTTATTTTTTATCTCATACTGCAGTGGCAAGTACTTGCCATACAGTGCAGCCTGGCTCCCAGACTTGTGGTCTTCCTGTCTCAGTTTCCCAGTGCACACATACTTATCAATAAAAGGTTATTTCATTTAAAAAAAATGGGTAATATCTATACAATAGAAGGAAATTGGTCTTTGTTTGATAAAACATTAGGCAGTCTGAAAATGGAACAATTACATGAGGATTAATGTTGATGGGATATATGTAACATCATTTATGCATATCATTAGTTTACTTATCCTTATTTTACAATTTAAAAGGTAGTCAATTTAAGTGTCATGATAAAAAGCTTTAGAAAAACCTGTTAAAATGAATTATACAGACATTCAGATTCAGAAAGAAGAATTTAAGGGTGAAATTATTTCAGGATTGGATTATAAGGTTATAGAAAGAAAGCCTGTTTTCACACAACCACCCTTAATTTATCCAGTAACTATACAGCAGCTACCTGATCAAGTGAATGCACAAAATATTTCAAATCCAGTTGAAATGTTAGATTTACGAAGGTTTAAGGAGGCAATAGTATCTTATGGCATGCATTCCCCATATGTAAGGCAAATGTTAAACACCTGGTCAACTTATAAAAGGATTATTTCACAGGACTTGCAAGAGCTGGCATATGCTGCTGTTCTGGAACCCAGACAAGAGCTGCAGTGGCAAATGTGGTTCAAAGAGGAAGCTAAAAACATCGCAAAACAATGGAGGGATAAAGGTATACAAGTCTTCCAGGATCAGCTTGTTGGAGAAGGTCAATATGCTGCAATACAAACACAATGTTTATATGATATCCAAACCCTAGTTCTATGTCAAATGGCAGCCTTCAATGCATGGGACAAAAATGAGGAACCATTTACAAAGGTTATACAGGGCCCAAAAGAATCTTTCACAGATTTCTTACAAAGACTGACTTCAACAGTAAATAGAAGGGTCCCGAATTCAGACGCGAGCCAGCTAATAATCGAATCTTTGCCTTTTGAGAACGCAAATGCAGCATGCAAGAGAATAATCAAGACATTAAAGGCAAGATCTGCACCCTTGGAAGATTGGATTAGAGACAAGGTTAATGTTGAGGCTCATGACATTGATAATATACAGATAGGAGAAGCAATTTCAAGAGGTTTGAGGAATGTCAGATGTTTTGGATGTGGAAAGCAAGGACATTTGAAAAGGGACTGTAAACAGAGCATTCCTAGAAACAATGTTTCTTCAAGGAACAATGGCAACAGAATGCCCCTTCCTTCTGGAGTATGCAGAAGGTGTGGTAAGGGAAAACACTGGACCAACGAATGTAGATCAACAAGGGACAGGAAAGGTAATACTTTGCCATGGTCTTCGGTAAACTCCCAGAGGGGCCTCAGGCAGGCCCCCACAGCAAATCCAGTTCAGACCTTTCCTGCAGTCATAGAGGAAACCCCTACTCAGAACAATTAAATAACCAAATGCCTATTGGAATAAACTATGCTGCTCTGGATGATGAAACAGAGAGAACAGAAAATTCAGGAGAAAACATAAAGAAAATTTTTTTTGGCAAACTTCTATTAATGAACAGAGACCAAAATTAACAATAAGAATAAATGGTGTTTTGTTGTCTGGTCTGGTAGACACAGGTGCTGATGTTACCATAATTGCACCAGAATTTTGTCATCCAACTTGGCCTCTTCAGGAGGTAAAGTTTCAACTGTTAGGAATTGGGACATTATCTCAGGTGAAACAGAGTGCAAGATGGCTCAAATGTATAGGTCCAGAAGGACAGAGAGGAAAGCTAAAACCATATGTGGCTAACATAGCTATGAACCTGTGGGGTCGAGAACTCTTGCAACAGTGGAATACTCAGATTGACATCCCTCCAACCTCAGAAACAAATCATAAACTAACACATGTTTCTGAGAGAAATATTAGAAGTTATTATTCTAATGAGTGGTCACTAGCCATCCATATTATACAAGAACAGGGCATAACAACTGATGATATTCCAAAGACACCAACAGCTCTACCTTTAAAATGGTTAACATACAAGCCTGTATGGGTTCATCAATGGCCTTTAACAACAGAGAAACTCCAGGCTTTAGAAGAGCTGGTAGAAGAGCAGTTAAATGCTCAGTATATTGAAGAATCAACCAGCCCTTGAAATTCTCCTGTATTTGTTATTAAAAAGAAGTCTGGTAAATGAAGAATGATAACAGACCTTAGAGCAGTTAGCAAAGTAATTTAGCCAATGGCTCTCTACAATCTGGAATTCCTTTGCCTACTCTGTTACCTAAATGATGGCCTCTTATAGTTATCAATTTAAAAGACTGTTTCTTTTTAATACCTTACAAGAAAAAGACAGAAAGATTTGCCTTCACAGTGCCTACTTATAATAATTCTCAACTGGTTAAGAGTATCAATGGAGGGTCCTCCACAGGGATTGTTGAATAGCCAATCCTGTGCCAATATTTTGTACAGTAGCCATTGGAAGTGATACATAAAAAATTTCCTAAATCTATAATTAATCATTATATTGATGATATTTTACTAGCTGACACAAATGCAGATACTTTAGAAAGAATGTTTGAAGAAGTAAAGAAAATTTTGCCTTGCTGGGGATTACAAATTGCTCCTGAAAATATACAAAGGGGAGATTCTCTTAAATTATTTAGGATATTAAATAGGTCTACAAAAAATTAGACCCCAAAATGTACAAATTAGGAGAGATAGATTACAGACTCTTAATGTCTTTCAAAGATTATTTGGAGACATTTCTCATCTATGAACTATTGTTGGGGTAAAAAATGATGAACTGAGTAATTTGTTCAAAACCTTAGAAAGTGACAAGGACTTAAATAGTCCAAGAGAATCATCAC